>NW_028297112.1:3811518-4113525 GCF_055798465.1 Pogonomyrmex barbatus | reverse complement strand
AATCGCGCGCAATAAAGTGCGCGGAGGCACGACGTTATATGGTAATTATGAGGCGGAATGTCTATGAAATGTTCGCGCTATAAAGCGGTCGCACGATGCACCGGCCATATTGTGTGCTCTGAAAGCTTGAATGATATCTTCGTATATAATAGATATCGACATACTGAATATATTCCCGGAAATATCTCGCTCAATTACTCGCTTTTATCATTTCGGATACGTCGCGCTATCTTTGATACCGATTTGCTTGAATATCCATATGCGGAGAATATTCATGAGAACGTTAATTAATTTGCTTCGTCAACAATTTAAAATTTGTATTGCGTAAACAGTACACGTGACATATTGGCCGAGAGACTCAAGCAAGTCAAAAATATTAAGACTTAAAACTATGTACTTATGTTATTTTTTGCTTTTATTAGAAATAAATTGTCTTCTTGTGTATAAAATATCTAACTTTAATTTTAAAACAAATAATTGAAAGATATTTCGAGCGGTATATTGAGAATGTCGATATCTGTAATAGATCAGAGTGCCTTTGTGACCACAACGCAATTGCTTCAAAATGTTTATCTGTACGATGAACGTTTAAATTTTCTTTGATAAGTATTTCTCTCGAAAAAATTACATATTTTAATTTAATATTTGTCGTTTATTATCAAGCACACGAAACAAATATTCTTCAAAATTGAAATATATACTAATGGGAATTGATTCGAAATTTACCAACAAATTTGAACCGACCAAAATATATCAATATCTCAGTACGGCAACAATTGATGTCATTCTGTAACTATTCCAAACTACAAACCCTTTCTGTGCTGAAATTGCGAAATTAGCGCACGGCTCGCGGTAGGTATTCATTACATTAATAATATCGCGTGTGATTGCATTGCCGTAAATTATTATTAACTATTCGCGATCGACCGGCCTGGCGATAAACATTTCCATATGTCCGCCCGGAATAACGTATCGCTCTATTACTAGGGACCGGTATATTTGTAGTCGCGGTGCAATTATTGCCCGCGATAAATTGCTCGCTCATGCAATAATAGCGACGTAAGGAGTGCGTGCTGCTGCGTTTTGATATGCCGACACGCGTATTACGAGTCTTAATTGCGAGCATAATTGCTCGAGCTGGCCATCGCGCTTCTCATCCTTTTGATTTTTTACACGTCGCCATTTGCGTCTAAATCTTTGTTAAAAGTAAGACTCAGGTAGAGAAAGGGATTAAGATTTGCGAGAAGGTAGAAAATGATGTTATTATTTGCATTGATTTTTACATCAGTCAAGAATTTCATCGTCGTCGAGATCTTGATCGCGGAAATGTTTACAGATTTGAATAACTATTGTTTATATTCTGATTATTGCATATAATATTATATATGTAGCTTAATATTTTGTATTTAAATCTTGACAATTAAATTTCAATATGTGGGAATGTGTTTGGGAATTAATGGATTCACTTGACGCTGTAGAATTTTTATGAGTTATCGTTGCAGAGCAATATTCTTGGGTAAGACTTTAATAAATAGATCGGAATTTCCGGAATTTGATCTAAAGTTCCGCGTCTAATTCCATCAACTTCGACCTGCATTCCGTTGATTCATCGTAATCATATCTCTCTAAATTGAATGGCTCTCTCGAATACATCTAATGTCGTTTTCGGCGTTTGCTTATTTTTTGTGAAATTGCAGGCAGAAATAAAGAAAATTTGTAAATTTGAAATACCTAAGTTAACAATTTCAGATTTACTTTGCAAAATCAAGGCGGATCAATAACGATCTTTATGCGATTCGCAGTGTCTGTTGCCAGGCTCTGTTATGTATTTATGTGCATATTTGCCTATTTGTCGAGAAATTCCTGTCCTGTCGGCTCTAGGGTGCTCACGATTCGCTCCGGGTCTCCCTGTTACATGCACGATTCCGGTCCGACCAGGGTTTATTTTTGTCCCCATAACACACGCGTGTGTTCACATATATGCACTCTACTCACTCGATTCTCATATATATATATATAAAATAATATATTTTTTATAATCATATTTTTGATAAATATAATCATATTTTTTGCAAGGATTATCTTTATGGATGTTTTTCCTTTGAAACGTTTCGAAAAGTAGGTGTACTCATGTCTTATATGCGGCTTGAACACGTATATATATATATATATATATATATATATATATATATGTGTGTGTGTGATAAAATATTATAATATACACGTATATACATGTGATAAAATATTAATTAAAAGCATGTAAAATATCAATTTATGAACTGATAATTAACATTAATATTACACAAAAATTACAATCGATTTGTTAGTATTACGTTATATTCTATAAAATGCAAAAATTAATGAAGATATAAATATTATAGAAAATAAAGTTTGAATTTCAGTTTCGAAAACTATTTACAATAATCACTAATTCTATAAATGACCTGGAGATTCGCAAGCAATTCTGCAATGTTCATTCGCGCAATTGCATGCCGCGCTTTTGTTTGCGGATACGCGAATCGATCTCCAGTCGGATCGCCGTGTGCGGTTTAAGCCTTGACCAAGATCGACGGGAATGCCGTGGATTCGGCGCGGTATGACGATCACGTCCGTAATTAATTGTGCGCATAGTCGCGGCCGCACGTTTGCAATCCGCGCGCATTTGAGCGCAGCGCGCGAAAAATTTGTTCCGAGAACGATTTGCATACGCGGCGCGTTAACGATTTTAATGATCTTTGTATCTCGCACATCGCACATGTACTAGAAACACAAAAATGATCTGAAACAAAATGATCTGAAAGCTATTTAAGAAGTTTGCACTTTTTGTAGAATAGAAACGTTCTTTCCTTTCAAAGGAACATTACAATACAATCGAGTTTAAAAAGAATTTGTGAAAGACGTTGCAGGCAACGCTGTGAAGAATATTGAAGTTTGTAAATCATATTTATTTGGAAATTTTTGGCAATAATTTGCTAATGGTAAAATACCCGATTGCACGACTTAATCATATTACATAAAGCGAAGGGTAAATCGGATCATTTATAAGGTGGGCAACGTTCGATAAATCCTCGTCTTTTCATTACTATAAATTCCCGGATGTTGTAGATTTTTGCATCGGTCGAGTCTTTCTCGACTAGTCGATCGGTCAAACCGGCTGGAGTAGTAAATGTTATATAAAATAGTAAAGGTATATAAAATTCTTAGATTCTCCTTCCTCCTGCGTTGTATATAATCATAATTAGTGTTCTAGGAGCGTTCGAACGGACTCTTATTTACGTCTCGCCTTATAACGTATCTGCTTTCACGTGTAAATTAATATCATCTTTCTCATGTAGAATTTTATTTTGCAGCTAACAATATCATTGTCTTTTATATGCAAGCGTGATATTAATAAATGTAATATAATTAAAATATATTGAGTATATCTTGAATATGTGAATGCATTATGTACTTCAGTTTGAGGAAGAATCAAGAAGAATTTAATTTTTTCATTTATTATTTACAATATTTATAAAAATAAATTGCTTTTCAAATTAAATTTTTTTTCGGTTGGAGTAAAATATGTAGCAAAAAATTGTTGTAAAAATAACATTTCCTTTTCTAATAATAACATTGATAATATTTTTGATAATAATAGCATGTATATATATATATATATATATTGAATAAAAATAGATACATTTTATTTTTATCCATTATTACATTTATTCAACATTTGCAAAATTTTTTAACAATTTTGATTTTAACAATTTTTAACAATTTTCCTAAATTCTCTGTTTATAAATTGAATGTTTTATTCTGTTGATGCAAGCATGTCAGGAACCGATGAAGTCTTTCAGAATTCCGTTCACGCTATTTGCACGGTGACGATGGAGGACGTAGAAAGAACAAAAAACGATAAGCAAACCGTGCTGGTCGAATCTTTTGCGCGCGCGTAAGAACCATAGGCTGTTCCTGAGGTCCCGTGAGGGCCCCGGGGTCATGGCCTTGCCCGTGGCTCATCGTGAGGACCTCAGCGGGATGCCCGTGCTTTCCTCCGTATTAATAACGCGGCCGGGCCACCGCCGGCTATACATTAAGGAAAATAATCATCGTAATCGTGCATAATACCTTCGCCGCCTGGCGATTTCGCGTGCATTTATCCCGGTAAGAGAGACAAGCTTTCGACGCGAAAAAGGACACCATTCCGTTATTGAAACATTAACCCATTTGGTACAGGCATCGCCAATTATGAACAGATCTTTCCTTTACTCATATGTAATATGCTAACGTGTAATTTCAAACCTTGATCAATATTGTTGTCCCAGCTTATAAGCACGTTCGGATTATTATGTAAATCATTTGTCACTATCTATAATCTTTAAGTAAAATAATAAGTGAGGCAAAATACATATTTCGAGGGAAGAAAATTGCTTTTGTGCTACATCGTTTTTTTATTTAATTTTATTTTTACAGTTATATTTACAGTTTACTTTCGTACGATTAATATTGATTTGTTTAACATACATATTTATGTTAAACAGAAAGAAATATTATAATTTAATACGGCGTAATACTGTTTTATTTTCTAAAGAAATTATAAAATAAGATGAAAGTATATTTATATTAATATGAAATTTTATACGTTTAATAATTGCAATATTAATTTTAGTCGAGATCAGGTGTTGTAAACTGATTATTCGGTCTCTTGAAAAATTATAGTAAATCTCTGATAATCAAGTGATCGCAAAATACTCTGTGCACGAACCTCGATCGCAGGATTCACCGAGTTTCCGAGGCAATTTCGCAATTACATCCTGTTAATATTACACTCGTTATCTGGTTCTCGTTGGTCCGCGACTAATGCAATTATTGAACTCGTTTCGGATGATCATTCGGCGCATTACAAGCGTATTTGGAAAAAAAAGACATTACGTTAACGAGCTTGTCTCGTGAAGGAGTGGGCTGTACGTGTAACACGACGCGTCGAGAATGCAATAAATTTGCGTTTTATTCGTAACATCAAATTACGATAGATTTTCTTTATATGCGATTAGCGAAAGAGAACGACGTATTCTCGTTTGATTTGTTTTATTTTATTTTTATGGAGTTTACGAGTCGCGCTAATCATTTAATGATAATTCCAAATAGAAATATTTATGCTCTTGTATCTTTGTATTTCCAATTTTGCTATATGTTTTTACTGAAATATCGAACGTTTTAAACTTTCTCCGTATGCCGTGAATCAATCAAAAATGGCGCTCAAATTTGGCGATAGATGATAACGTTGGGTCATAAGAAAGAAAAGGGCTTAATGATAATAGTTTCGTAATTACGCTTATGATACTTAGTTCATTAACAAAGGTCGGTATTATCATACCAGCGGTTACTCGAGCAATTTGCCTATGTAACTGAATCATTTAATGGAGTTACGAACTTTCTTCATCCTCTACGTCGGAACTTAGACATAAATATCGAGGAAACTTTTGCTAGAACTAAAGGGCATAAACGGCTCCCGCGGAAGTTGCAATCTAATAGTCTAATAATCTACTTATTACTCGTGGTAATAAACTAATATCGGTGTCCGCCAAGTTACGTATATCCCCCCGCGGCTTAGAAGCCATTAGATTCTTTGGGATTGGATCGAATCCGGTACGTTTATTCTGTACCTCGGAGTTATATTATCGTAAATTGTTCTTCTCTGTTTCTGCACGAAGCGCCGATAAACATGCTATTCTTCAAAGTCTTGTAGCTGTTTGACAGAAAAATTGAATTGAATTTATATTCAAAATATGTAAATATGCATTTTCCGAAACACGGATTTGTATATTTTATATTGAACAAAGTTATCTCTCTAAAATGAGAATAAAAAATCACGAATTTTAATTATTTTCTATGCAGAAAATCTATTTTATTTAAATATTTTTATATCAGTAAATAAATTATTTTATTTTTACAAAAGATTCGATATCAAAAACTTTAATTTGTAATTTCATAAAATAAAAAAGGATTTTATAGAAATAAAAAGATTTTATTGCAACACTATGTTAATTTAGAATTGTTAGAAAAATCTATTCTAATTATTGCGTTCGTATTTATAAATTTTATAATAATTTCATTATAAAAAATTTTAATATATAAAATGATACCAAAATTAAATTATGCAAAAGATTTGATATCAAAAACTATCACTAACTTGTAGTTGTCAGCAAAATATAATTAAAATTCTTATCTATGCACTAGCTTAAAGACTGCTATCAACTTGTAATTATTAGTAAGATTTAATATAATTATCTTCATAACCGTATATTAAAATATAAAAAATTTAACTTTAAAAATAATTATAATTAATTAAATATACAACTATTTCTTGAGATAATGAAATTATCTTTCAATGTGTTTATAAATTTATATATAAATAATATTTTTGAATTATTTTCTAAGTTATATTTCTTAGAAGAAATTTTTTACCAATATTTCGTGGAATTATTCATGGTTCTGCATGACAAACATGACAAATATAATTTTTTTTCTCGAAGAATCCATTTGCTTGTCGTACCGGAAGTATCTGTGTAATTCGCACTTGAGCAGTTAGGGCGAATGTTTGATATAAGCCTCTCGGCCGGGCGAAGTTAATCTTGATGACCCCCTCGAGCAACATTCTCGAGCATGCTCGCGGTCCCCCTGTGTAAATGTGGTTTGTGCCTTTCGAAAACAGTGTTAGGAAATGGTCGAATAAACTTCTGAATAAACCCACACTATCGTACTTATGAAAATTATATCAAATTATATATATTTTTCTATTTTTCATCATTACTAATTACAATTAGTGTAATTGCGATTTAGGACCATAATAGATTGAATTATACGAGATAAGGAAGATTTCAACGTGAAATTTAGCATCGAGATATGAAACAGGAATATTTTATAATTACAAAGATATTATTTCCAACAAATTTCCACAATTTATTACATATTTTTTAATTTAATGATTTTTGAAAGAGGTACGGGTCGGAAGGGTTATTTCATGGGGATTGTGTAGAAAGCTGCACTTTCGAGGGATTACTTTAGGTAGGTTTAATAAACGGAAGGAGATAAATTGAAACGGGGAAGGAGGCCGGAAAGGTGAGAAAGGCGAGGAGAAAGACGCGCACGGCCGAAATAACTCTTGGCAGAACGGAAAAAGGACCGACGGGAACCGGAGCCGGCAGTTTATGCAGCCATTACCACAGGTGAACGCCGCGAGCGATACGTTGCGTTACGCTGATTTAAAAGCGCTCTTAGATTCGGTGTGCCCACCTTCGTTCCTCCTTTCTCGGCTGTAAAGACGGTCTCTCCGTCTTTCAGCCTCGCACCCACCCTTCCGCTGCTATGTAAAGCGTGCATTTATTTTCCTCTCGCGACGCGAGAAAAATATTACGACCAATTTTTTCATACATTTTTTCATACATTTTCAAAATACCTTTTTCCTCCGAAAATAAGAAGAGTGATTTTGCATATCTGCTATATCGATGATGAAAGACGATTTTGGTAAAATGATTTAACTCTGAAAATACAGATAAAAAGGAAATCTTATATTTTTATTGTTCTTTGATAAAAAGGTAAAAGATAAAAGACTAGAAGAAATAGTCGAGACTAATTAATTTTTTAAATTCAGTTTCTTTTCTCGTTGTATTTTTATTGTTGCTAAATAAATTATATAGAGCATTTCTGATATAATATTCTGATAATATCGAACGAGTGAATTAAATTAGATTAAATTAAATAATTTATCATTGGTGTTCAATATATATATGATATATATTTATAAATACGTGGTCTCAATATTTTCTAGAAGTAAAATTTACCTCGCTAATTCGAGATTGAGGGCACTTCTTAAAATCTAGGGGAAGTTATCGAATGCGTACCGGTTGCCTAAATCGTATCTCAATCAATATTTTATATCATTAATATAAGTCATTTGTGATAAAAATATGAGTGATAAAAATATGAAGTAAAGAAGAAAGGACTAATATAGATAAAAGTTTAATAGTTTTAAATGTTTTGTGTATGTGTGTATGTGTGTTTGTTTAACACTTAAAGAAAATCAGATATAGGTAAATAATTGATATTAATTTTTCATTAATTTAGATATAATGAAATAGATGTTATAATTAATAATCCCTTTTATTAATCTTATATTTTGAATTATTTTTATTTATAAATTTAATATTTTTATAAGATATATATAGTTTTTCAAAAGATTCAGATACGATTGGGGCGAATGGTTGCCTAATCGTACTTTTTGCAGCAGGTCATAGAATTTAATTTGTTATTGAATAAAAGATTAAACATGTAATAATAGAAATATCACTTTACAATTTTTATCATTCATTTGCATATAAATCAGAATCAAGTGAAAAATGTAAAATAAAAAATAGTTTAATGGTATGCAATTTGGCAATTCTTATGGAAGAAACTTAATATTACGGCGGTTAGTCACGCGTTTCCCCGTATTTTTTCGAAACTATTCTTATCTTCAGGATCGTGAGAGATACTGTTGGCAAAACTATTTCCCCTTTCACCTGTCTATTCTCAGCGAATCCCTAATTGACTGCGGTCAAATCTCGAGCCGAGAGATACCGATCTCGGCCAATTCGATCGAGTGAACCCTCGCTCGCGGATTAGAGGGAGACGCGGGGACGCAGGTGGAAACAACGTTGGCGGGAGGGAGATGGATGGAGATAAAGGTAGAGCAGCCCGTCTCCTCGCTTAGGAGATGGATAACCGACGTCTTCGCGATATCGAGCTCCCCGGCCTTCATAGCTCTCGAGAATCGCACTCTAAACTCCGCGTCTCGTTTATCCACTTCACTCTCCTATCGTATCGCGATGTTACTTCGTAGTATAGAGTGAAAATAATTAATCTACCGGGAGAGCAAAACGTAATGTATATATATTCATAGATTTTCAATGTTTAATATATCGATAATATATCGATGTTCAATGTTTAATATCAAATTTATTTTGTTTTGTAGCTTGATAATGAAAGCTCTTCTCGGAAAGATAGAACGAAATATTTATGTTTTTTGTAAACTTGCATTGCGTTTATTATTAGACAGTTTAATTTTATATTGTTATATACATTTATGTTATTATATATATATATATATATATATATATATATATATTGCATTTTATAATTTTATATACATTTTTTCTTATGTAATCTTATATTAATGCCGCCATTTTCGTGACGTTATCCGAAATACCGGCAGTATCTTCATCTCGGTAAAATATCGCGCTTCTTTACGCTACTTGCAAGTGGTGTAAACGTGGTCGAAAGCGCCAGCCGACTTTATGATGAGCCACCGACTCCGCAGTTTTGAAAAATCGCCCGCCAAATGACACTGCCTTTTGTTTAAAGCCTGGACCTTCGTCATGCTGGCACAATGGCCGCTGGATTTGCCACGAGCACTGCGGTTCTAAGCCCCGCCGGTTGTTTCTTCGCTGGTGAAATCGGCTGATATTGTTAAGCATTACGGCCATTTCGCCAGAGCTACCGTGAAAAAGCTGGAGAAAAATCGCACAATGGTGGAGCGAGTCAAACTTCGTCCGATATTTCCTCTTTCATAATTTTTCATTTATCTTATCTCAAAAATTCAAATTTAACAAAGAGTCCGTTCAAAAATGTATAAAATAATACAATGTAATATAATATATCTTTTGAGGGATATTATATATTTTATGTGTCGAGGTGTTTTATCAATTGTTGATATTTCTCAATTTTTGACATTACAAATTTTTCGAAGATATATCTAAGGATGTGTTTTGCATGTATATTATGAAATTCCTATGAAGTATTCTATTCCTATAGAACAACGCTCGTTTCTTTGTAATTTAGTATGACTCCAAAGAGGAGTCTTATCTTTTAGCAGCAACCTATTTACTTCCTTTATATTAAAATAATGCATCACTGCGAGCGACTTCGTTAAAGCAACGTAAATTATTATGTCAGTAAATATGCAAGCCAATTAGGTGCGTTGTGTAAGTGGCGACTGAAGAATATAATGTCCCGCAGATCTTTGGTAACGAGTCTTCTTTAAATTA
This sequence comes from Pogonomyrmex barbatus, assembly GCF_055798465.1. Lineage (NCBI taxonomy): Eukaryota > Metazoa > Arthropoda > Insecta > Hymenoptera > Formicidae > Pogonomyrmex > Pogonomyrmex barbatus. The sequence continues at coordinate 4,103,458 of NW_028297112.1, read as the reverse complement.
ACGAAATTAATTATTTACTCGCTAGACATCTTTCGCTACTAGCATCCGTATTTTTCTAAACCAGAACGACGGGATTTTTTTTAATTTCGATTAACATCATTGTTCATGATTTGAAATTTATTATTTGCGATGCAGAAATATTTTACATCTCCATCTCCAGACGTCGTGGCCGTATCTGTAAGCAAAATTATTTATCGTTCTGTCAGTTTTATCTATATTTGTCTGCGTACTTGCAATTTCTTTGTCGAGGATGCTTGCATTTTATCTTCCGCATCTAGACTTTTGCGGTTCTTCATCCGCGACCGATCTTCGGAATTTCCGGTCCGATAGATTCACATGGTATACCATACAAATGAGTTTTATTGCATTTTATTACCTGTACGAGAGGTCGAATACGCAGAATATAAGCAAAAATATCAATTTTTCTCGAACTCAATTTAAAGGCTTGATTTCTTTTTTTCTCTCTTTTTCTCTTCATTCCTCTTTATTTCGTTTTCTCTACCTCTCTCTCTCTCTCTCTCTCTCTCTCTCCCTCTTTCTCTCTTTTAGCTTGCTCGCAGTATCCACTGCTATTTGTATTCGTGCCCACTGTACTTGTATCTAATATAAGAGAATATATTGAATTCCGGGTACGGTGATGTCGTCCAATACCTGTTCTTTATTGGATGTAAGTGCAACGAGCGTAAATAATCTCTTGTGCTCATTTTATTACTCCACCTACGGTACTGCTTTTACTCCACATTGTTTGTACGCTTTTATAAGTTAAACAAGACACATGTTCACTGGGACAAGTCTCGCCTATTTAATCAGATTTTATTCTTACCGGTACCTACGCGTGTTCATTCATAAACTTGTTTTTGTGTCGAATTACATCAGATCCAGGATTAGCAATATTAACAATGTAATAAGAAAACATTTTGAAGTAGATATTTATATTCACAGCATAAAATGCATGGTTTTGCTTTTTAACATTAGTAATTAATAATTATAAATGTTGAATATACGTACGTTTATATGAGATTGTTTATTTTAAGAATAAGATCAAATATCTTGTTTCAAATTTAATTTTTGTAAGACTCTATAGGTATATGAACACTTCTAATTAGAGATAGAAAAGCAAATATTTTATTTTATGCTATTATTTATTTAGAAAATAGAAATTAAATCCGGAAAGCAAAATTCCTGAAAACAGAATTTTGCAAGAAACATTTATAGAATAATTTTGTTACAAAAATAACATTTATATAAGTTTTTCTTTTTAATTGATTATTTTATCAATTTCGATTAAAAATATAATTATAGGTCCACACATGACCATTTATGACAATTATTTGAAAGATAATTATTCCTATTCCGTTGCAACAAGATTTTTTTCTGTTCGGTCAGAATTACGTCACTCATTCTTCGCATGTTTTATAGTGCGACCATAAATACGATGCGGTATATCGACTGACCGATAGTGTATTAAAATTCCCTGGGGTTGCGTCGGTGTGGCAAAATTGCCGGCATAAAACGGGCACGGCTTAATTAAATGCATTTAAGTAACTTTTTGTCGCATGCTTCGCTCCTCACTATATTAATATGTACGAAGCAGTAATAATAATTACATATGAAATCCAAGACCATAAATGGATGCCACAATTTTACTGGCGAAAAATAACATCAACGAAATTGTGTTTAACATACTTTTCAACTCTTTTACCACATTAAAATTTATATACAACAAAACATCTCATTCTTCATATAATCCCACATGAATTTTACTGAGATTTTAATAAGAGAATTAGTTCTAAATATATTTAAAATCAAATATGAGAGAGAGAGAGAGAGAGAGAGAGAGAGAGAGAGAGAGAGAGAGAGAGAGAGACAGAAAGAGAGAAAGAATGTGTGGCCATAATCGTGTAAATGAACGTATAGAAAATCTACGCGCATACATGTGGAAATTGTGTATAAATTAATCTTCTTTGCGTAAAATACAAAACAGAAAATGATTTTGAGAAACTAAGAGAAACTAAGAGAAAGGAAAGAGAGACTCACTCATAATTTTTTTGATTGCTCAGATTCGGTAAAAGTATTTAATATCGAGAATCATATTTAAAGCGAGCGAGGCAATTTCTCATAATTCGCTTTTAATTCTTTCTTGCTTCACATTTTCCTTCGTCGTTTTATCATTGTTTTATCTTTCTTCCTTTCTTTTTTTTTACCGCGATATTGGTAGTCAGTCCAGTTGTGTATGTTAGGTCATATGAAATTCCGCGCCACTCCGTTTCCGCAGTAATAGAGTATTTCTATACGACGGAATTTAATTCGAGCCCCCGGAGGCTGAATGGCGGCAGGCGTCTCGGCAGCGTCTCGCGGATGAAAAGTTCGCTACGCCGTCATAAATTCGGCCGTAAAGAACGTCGCGTTTATCCGAACAATGGAGGTCGCGAGCCCCGGAAAATCAGCGCAGTGAAATTCGCGGCTGCGCATAATGGAGCAAGTAGATAAAAAAATAATTGTCTATCGTTCATTCCGTGAATAGTCGCGTCATGAAAAATTGTACATCTGAGCGAGAGGCTGTCTGCACTTTAAATCGCAATATTTAATAGTATTTTTATTAGTATTTTTAGGCTCGAGTTGTCGCTGAGATTATTACATAATTAAAAATTAAAAATTGTTTTAAAATTAAAATCCAAGGATAAATGGATTTTTTTTCGATCACTTTAATAAAGTGTTACAATTGTCACGAGAGTTAAATTAACGTTTACGGTTTTTAAAATCAGACAAACGTTGGCGAAAGATCGAAGACAAACGTCTGTGAAATCGATCGGATTGGCTAGAAACAGACGACCTACGAATTACGAACTGTTACGGGCGACACGGTCGTTTTCGGGCAAGGGGTTGCAAATAAGTCGAGCCGGAACGAAAAATAGAGTCATATTTCTGGGGACAGCTGCGTTGGCGCGCCGTCTCCGCGGAGATTCTAATAAGAACCGCATAAAGCTTAGAAATTAATGTCTTCCACCTGTCTCGTTCCCTTCTCGGGTTGGGTTGTCGTGCTGCGGTACCCGATGAAGTTCTTTACACCTTCTCCCGTTCTTTTTGCCCTTCCGAATGGGTTCTAGACCGACGTAATCGGCCCGCCATTGATTTGTGGTAAGGGAGAATAACGCGCTGGCCAAACCCTCTTTCGATGCATTAAATCCAGTCAACATTTCCTTTCCACAAACGATAGCTTTCCCTTCGATCTTGTTTTCTGTTAAAATTTTATATAACTTTTTCATTTATTTATAAAAAAATGAATTTTATTATTTTTTATCATTTATTTACGAAGAGGGATAAATTTATAACTTGTTTGATTTGTTTTAGAAACAGCTATACCAAATAAATGCATTGATTTGACTATTGTTAAAATGATTTATTAGATTAAATAGAAAACGCAACGATTTAACGTTGTATCGAATAGTGACTATTATATGCGATGTTACTTTGGAAAATTCTCTGATTTTTTGATTACAAAAACTTGAAGTAAAATTGGAGTAGCTAAAAGTGAAGCAAATTTTTAATGTGTATAATTAATTTACTGTCACGACTACGGTGTAAAAGTAATGTTAACAGTTATTCTAATGGTACGTAGTCATACAGAGTCATATAAAGTCCATGAAGCGACTTTGTAGGCTTTCACTTTGTGCTTTGTCTTCTCTCTTCACTTGTTATCTACAACAAGGCGGACTCATAAAGGCAAAGCGCAAAATGCAAGATGGAAAGCTGAAAAGTAACTTCATTTAATAATTCACAACTCGACGCGGTCGCCACTTCAAGTGCAACCACATTAATTTTGAATCATCATCTCTTCGCGGCTAAATTTCGGACAACGGCATATAACATTTTCCCAATTTATTATTAAAATTACAAGAACAAAGCCAAAAAGGTAGAATAAGGTCAAACACTGCAAAAATAATAATAGAAGAAGAATAATCAAGATGCAAAAGGATAAAAAGAAAGAGCATGTTAAATTGTACATGGGAAAATAGCGAGGCGGATTATAAAATACACAATTCCTGAATTTGTCTTGTTCTTTTTGCGCCTTTTTATTTCAGTTTTTCTTTTCTTGTTCTTTTCTTGTCGAATATATATTTTTTCGAATAAAGATATCTACTTTAATGCACATCTTTATGCCTTAAGAACCAAAAACGCGTTATCAAGGTAGTTAGACATATCGACGTATAGGATCATGTCGTATATGTGGCAGATCGAGGATAGAGAAGGGTGAGGGAGAAGGAGGAGGAACAGTACTGACGTGGGTCAATAAAAAACATAGCGAGATCGTATGCATTTTTAAGGGCAGTAACCCTGTCAATGATCCTTACTAGAACTTACTGCTCAGACTGCGCGCTTTATGGCAGCTTTCGCGTATCTCGGAGGGGCTGCCCGATTTCGTGGCGCCGTTAGGTCACTGGGTTATGCACCACGATATTCCCAATGCATCATCTCTTTGACCTCGATCGAACGTAATTTATGGATTGAACTTTGCCGAACACGAGCTCTAATTTAATTTAATGTCACATTCGAATCTCGATACTTGTTGTATCAATTTACTCTTGAAAATGTATCTCAAATGTGTTATATTTTATGTTGTTGGATCGCCTCGAGGTAGCAACCGGAAATAATGTGAGTCCTTATCTTTAACTTTATAAGGAATGAAACAAAAGAAAAGAAAAAGTAAATAGAATATTTTTTTGTTTTATCCGTTCCGTTTGAAATCGACGAGCGGCCGACGTCAATCAGGAGTGTTTAAAAAAGAGAAACGAACGTCTCCATTTGAGCGGCATTTAAATGTAATGGGCGCGATGCGTCAAACGAACCGACAGCTTAAGAGCAGATCAGACTCAGATTTATGACACCGCGATGCGAAATGAACGATAAATTTTAATTCGTTCGCGAACGCCCGCTGGAATCGCCGTGCGAATCCGGATCAATTGCAGTTGCCGTTGCAATAGTGAATAAACGCGAAGCGTTGCGGAATAATTTAAGACGCCGACGTAAATAAAGTTTATCGGAAAATTTCGCACGCGATTTATCGTTATTCGTGATGTATAACGTTTCAATTAGTGCTGATTTATGATTTCGTATTTCAATAAATAGATATGCTATGATAAATCAATATTTTATAGGGACTTCATCGAGGGAGGAGAGGAGAAAGTGAAACAACCGTGTGATCAAGTTAAATCATATTACTTAGAAATTATCTTTAATTACCAGATTATATGAAATAATTTAGAGACTATTGTAAGAGTTAATTACTACCTTTCGCGCTTCATCAGCCTTATCATTGCGACACATAATATTTTATACAAATCCGGCGAGATTGCAAAATCACAAATTACAGGAATACATCTGCGCGAAATAGCTTGCATACTTTTTGCGATGTTTTTATGAAAATTAGTGTTCACATCGACAAGCGTACGTCAAATTCAATTATGCCGATAAATCTGTCGCATTCCCGACATAATTAGCCGTGCCAGAGTTCTTGTAGTAATTACGGCCGGAGTGCGCTACTCCGGTTGTTACATTAACCCCGGTGGCACATCGACTCGTGGTGGAACACGAGGAAACACGCGTAATATCGTGCAATCGCATCGTAATACCGCGACGAGATATCGATCGTCGCCGTCCACGCGAACGAACGAGCGAACAATCGCGATGCGCGAATTTTCTCCGAAATCCGCATCGCGCAGGATTTCATCGCAGAAGTGCCCGATATTGTTCGGGATTGCGTGGTCAAATTTAATTACCAGTTTCGTAAATTCGCGCGCCCATCCACCGACCAATTAATCGGATTTATGGCGAACGGCGAACCTGAAGGTTTTCGATGGAGTTTAGCCTTGTTTCAATTGTGTATTGCTCTTTTCCCTGGAATACTGGAGGAAATTTTCAGTTTTCTGACTATTTTTAAAATATATTTCTGCAAAAGTTTAGCGAATAGATTTTTTTATATAACGTAATTATTAATTTTTTTCTGAAGTTCCTAAGAGATGCCATTTGTCTTATTTTAATTGTTATTTTTTTTATTTTTTTTATTTTTTTTTTTAACGTATTTTACTGTGCACATTATACACTTTTCTACAATGTATAACGCGCAAGATTTTGTTTGGCAACAGTTTCTTTGCTTGCATGCTACGGTCTGATGTTACAGGAACTTTGGCTGGAAACGTTGTTCTAATTTTAAATTGATTCGGAGTTGCTTCTGTTGCGTGGAGTTAAATAGCTTCCTGAGTGGACAGTAAAGCTTGGCGTCGAGTTAGGTTCAATGCGAGCTTTCACGTCACACGGAGCTACCGACTCTGCATGCAATTGATATCGTGAAGTATACTTTCTCCACTTTAGGAAAGTCTTTTTATGATTAATCTACCAAAGCTAGAAACCAAGAAACATTCTTGGAAAATAGTATCGAATCTACTCTGGAAATCTGTGCCGGTCTCGAAGCACGTTACGACTTATACGTCACATTCTTGACTTTAAGAAAACAATTTTAAATAACATTTCGTGAGCGTTGCGTTTAATTCTGAATTACGGATTAAGAGAATACAAGTATAAGGAAAAGATAGTGATAAAAAATTGCATTGCGTTAAATTGTATTAACGTTTATTTATTGAATAAAGTAAGAGTTGCAAAATTCTTATTCAAGATAATTCTTTGATATCTAAAATAATTTAGCATTAATCGACTAAAATTAAAACTAAAATGTAGTTTAATATTTGAATTAGCTTTAATCCAAAATGTAGTACTAATTAAAATTAAGATAACATTGATTCTTGGAAGATTTAATTATTATATATTTTCATTCATTTTTCCTTATCTTATATCTTTATTAAGATGCGATAAAGAGGAGGCGAAGTGATAATCTCGATTATAGCATGTTTTAGTCGTTGTACCTATTCCAAAAGTTGATGGTAAAACGACATCGTTCGCGATCGTGGAAATAGTTGTTCCGTTGTTAATAGATTATATGTGAAGACGACGTATTAACGCCGATCCGCAGCAGTAAATCCCCCGATGTTAACGTGACGTAACTTTAATGGCCGTTCTCTTAGGCTAGGCATCGTACTTCCTGCACTCTCGTTTACGACTCCTATTGTTATTTTTGTCAGAAAGTTAAAAAGCAATGAAATACATTGCAATAATTAATTTATCTCGTTTTCAAATACGATTCTTCAATAAAGACAATGATTTTATTTTTATTGATCAAATGCAGTGATATACGTCCATCCTGGTTAATAATTTTATTAATCAAGATATATAAGATATATTAATAATAATTATATAATATATTAAAGATATATTAATTAACAGTTACTATAGTAATTATGTATTAATATTTATAATTAAAAAAATTTTATTTTGACTTTTTATTTTAAAGTTGAGTTAGTAAAATTTTATAGTAAATTTTTACAAAATGGAATTGTCAGAAATCAATCGCATATGACATACATAATAGTAGATAAAATAATAATAAAGAATAAATATAGAATATATCTAATCTAGAGTAGTTGTCTTATAATATATATTCTGATAAGTTTTATAACATTTCTATTTAGTGTATCTTCTTTTCTATATGATCATACATCGCGAATGATAACATGTAATCGCTGAACTTAATGGGCAAATTTAACGAGCAACATAGTAGTTGTCTTTCGACAATGTTTTGCGCTGCATCTTCCTTTTCGGATTATTCTCGACATCTGCGGTTTTAACAGCTATAAAAGTCTCTCATATCTCTACATGCTTTATATCAATCTCACGATCATACATCTCACGATCATATCAATCTCACGATCAAACACGCAAACAAGGCATTTCTCGCTCACTCGTCGCGATGTATGAATGCAAATCCGATTTTTTTTTTTAGCGAACTCGACAAATAAACTTAGCTCTCTATCATTTCCTTCTCATTACAATATTGAAAATCAAATAATGTAATATCAAAGGATAAATCTTAATTATTTCTGATAAGTCTTTTGATGATTTTATAGAGTCGAGTTTTAAAAATACGATGTTTAATTTATCTGCTGATATTTATTTTTTAAAAATTTCTTAAACTTCTAGAATATTTAAAGTACAATACAAGTCGATTCTTTCGCATTAAATTAAAACTTTTCTCATTCTAAAGTCATTTGAAATTTCTTTGTATTTGCGGAATTCAATATCGAGGATCTTCCTCTAACATTCTTTTTCCTGTTGCTTTTTTAACAGATCGACCATCGTTTTTCAGTTCAGAACACGTTCGACCCTTACACATTTGTTGGTTCATAATTTCTGAAAAGTTCATAGCTTCCAAGAAGGCAGCAACGCGGTAAACGTCAGCACGCGAACTTGGTGTCATTAATATAAGGTAGACGTGCGTTTACGATCACCATCGACTCGGGCGTCCCATCTTATCCGACAGACGACGTTCAATCTCGCCGCAATTTCGCGAAGTATGACTTCATCCGCTCTCTTTAAAATATCGTGAGAGATAAGATTCACAGATTTATCTTGCATTTTATTTATTTTTGTATGTATATTGTATGTATATAATTACCATTTTTGAGATATATAAATTATAATTTATATGCATTGACAAATTATTTGTTTTTATGAAAATTAATTATTGATTAAAGATATTCGCGAAAAGCTCGAATAAAATTGAATATCTTAGAAAGGATTTCTATAGATATTTTTATTGCAGTAATTTTTTCAGAAGATTAAATAATAAGAATAATTTTTTTAACAAGTTGAATGTTACAAAACATGTGAAAAAGTATTTTCAACTTTGTGTCAACTTATTTGTATAGCTATTCAAAATTTAGAAACTTCCATTTATTTAAAGTTTATTTATTTTAAGCTATTATACTTATGACAAAGAAATAATGTTCTATATCACTTTAATTAATCAGATAATCTAATGGTAATGTTATGTTTGTTTTAATTTATTATAATTTACTTGATTTCAACAGATTAACATTACTTTATTATGTTTATTACATTTAATAAATGCAGAATAAAATTATAACATATGCCACTTTTTTAAATATAAAACTTCCAATAGCTATTATATTTTGTTTTTTTAAAAACTTTAATAAAATTAGTACAAAAAATATAGGTGCATTTATGGGAGATACGTGCATGTAATACCTTTGCACACCTTTAATAAGCTTGAGTGTGCTGGTTCCAGTTGCCCTTTTACTTAACCAGACACGTCTGTATGTATTTGACCTTAGTTGTTAATTTTCTACACGCTTTTAAATTCTTGCACGCGCAGAATTTTAATAAGAAAACTTAAACGTTACAAAAAAATTTTATTATTAATTTATTATTAATTTACTCTGTATATTTATTACTTGTTATATATAATTATACTTTGAAATGTATAATGCGAGACAAAATATATATTTGGCAAAATTTTATTGAAAAATACTAATCGTGCGGAAAGATGCCGCTATAAATTCGTCTGACCAGCCGCAGATGACCAGCCGCAGATCGTTTTATTTTACGATTGCTATAATAAAAACATCTCGGGAGAACTGTCAGTGGGCGTACTGGATATTCTTTCTCTCTCTCTCTCTCTCTCTCTCTCTCTCTCTCTCTCTCTCTCTCTCCTCTCTCTTTCTCTACATGTTGCGTTGAAGTTTTTATTGTCTTAATGTTTTTTTCGGATACTATGCACGCTAGCATATGCAAAATGTATGTGATAAAAAGAAGCAAAATATCCAAACAGCAGCTGATGCTTGCGTAGGCCAAGCGTTTTATTGTATATTCAATGATCGATTAGAATAGTATTCTTTAAAAGTTTAAGCGCTAACAACAATAACATTTGCATTTAATTTCTAGAATAAATATTCTAGAAATCAAAGTTTAAAACATAATACAGTGAAATCTAGAAGTACTTTTTATAATATCTCAAATAACGTGGAATATCTTACATTCTAACTTATCAACTTTTCTTTAATTTCATACAATTTAAGATTATTTCAAAACTTCATTTTCTTCCCTAGTTTTGTAAAATAATATATTATTTATTTTCAAATTATTTATTTTCATTATCTGATAGACGACAATCTGTGGAAAATGAGAATATTAATTTGATTATTAATATAAGAAAAATTATAAGATGTTTTAAACACGAAGGAATGAAATTAATAATAAATTCAAAATAACTTAATAATCTATATATTTTATGCTATTTATATGCTCTTTATATTCTTTATATGCTCTTTGTGCGCCTTATAATTTCTATAAAGTAAGAAACGTCAAAGCAGTGCTGTAATTACGTCTTACGACAAAAAGTAGTGATTGCCTCTTCGCGCGTGACGGACTTGGAGCTTCTTTAACGACGTCTCCGTAACGAAAGACGTTATATGTCCTGGAAAATCTTCGTCCGCGACGGATCGCTCGCGGATAAAAGCGCGAATCTCGCGACAACGGCGACAATGGCGGAGACGCACGTCTAAGCTCGTAAAAAGCGACATCGTGTATTCGCGATTGCATATCGTGCGCGACATTTCGCGCCGCGCCTCACCGTATTTCGTTACAGAATAACTCCCATCTCGCGTAGACAGTGATAATCATAAAACCCAGCACCTAAAATTTTTTCTTAGTTCGGAAGTGAAATACTCTATCCCGAGAGAGAAGGAGAAACATGGTCATATTGATGCAAGTAGAAGCGGAAATTTATAAGTGTCTAAGATGAATAGGTAACTATAAATGACACGAATGCAATAGGAATATTGGTAAATCTAAATGTTAATATAAACTTGAAGATATTTTAAATATTTTATATATTGGATAAGTATTATATATTTACATTCAGAATATATTGATATTCTCTTCTTCTTCACTTCTTATTGTTTCAACATATAAACCTTTATGACATTATAAGATTAATAAAAACCACGCTTATTAAACATGTATATCAAATACGTATATATATATATATATATATATATATATATATATATATATATACATATATTAATAAAATATGACAAAATATTAATAAAAAGATTATTCTCTATTGCACATTTTGCTTTTAAGTAAACTTCAAGTTAGATAAATAATTTTTTTATGCAAATATAAAATAAAATAATATGAGCGATACATTACAGAATTACATTAATTGTATTTGCAGATTCCTATATACTAACATATTTATTTGTATGTACTCATATTTTATCTGTTTTCAAATTTGTTTCTTGAAAAAGAAAAAATATACAATATTATATATATATATATATATATATATATATATATATATATAATAGATACAGGTGGAAATTCGCTGAACGAATCGCCGACGAAACGATAGCCGGTATACATAACGGAAACGAAATAAAGCCGCATACATAGAGAGGAGCATCCTCTTCCATTTCGGAGGATTAGAACGTGGCGTTGCATTGTCGCCATGAATATCTCTCTTTTTTTTTTTTCCCAGGCTACGACTTCATAAACGTTCTCATAAATTTCCGTTGACTGCCACGTCTATACGTGTGTGCACGCGCGCGTTCGGTATCGCCGCCGTAAAATCCGCCGGACTATTTTCCTGAGGGCGGTTATGCGTTATCCGGCAGATTGTCTGCAACGGACGCGGGCAACGAATAAAAATGCATCGCCTACCGATATCGAAAAATCGTTAGGAGGAATAACCGCGGAGATATACGCAGGGATATCCCGGCGCGTGTAAGCGTACGTCCGCTTTCGATATGCTTTCCGCCATCGTTTCAATTATTCTTCGTTATTGTCTCGTTCCGCAAAACCATGGTCGCTTAGCGAATTCATGGAAATAAACGCTACTGAGATATAGATGCCTTAATACAGTCTAGGAATATTAAAGTTATTGGAAGTTATTGGTTAGGCTCAATTTTTAATAGAAATATAGTTGATAGAAATATAAAGTTGATATCAATAGCCAAAGTTGAATAATAAATAATTAAACTAACTCTATAACATGCTTTAATGATGAAATTTTATTTTATGAATACGCTAATTATAATTAACTTTCTTTATCCGTAAATTTATATTAAAGTCTAAATCCTTTTTTTAACAAAAAATGATAGAGCAATTATAAGAATCAGGTGCTGTTATCGCTGCGCAAAAATTTAATAAATATACTCATTTTACATTAAAAATCAAATTACATAATATAATAAAACCGAACGTTTCGGTTCATTTTAGAGCCATTATCAACGGAATCTGATAAAGCCTGATGATACAATTATATGTAAAATTTTTTTTTAAGTAACTATGTAGTATAGTAATACAATATATTTAAACTAATGCAAAATATGATAATTATAAACGAAAAATAAAGTTACATAAATTATTATATAAAATAAATGTGATTTGCAATACATTGTGATACTTTGATCTGTTTTTCATCTCGGTACATGGCGCTTGATGTTAAGAGCCATAGCATTTCTACATCGGCACCATAATCGAACTAGTAAAGCAATTTAGAGCATCGGCGATTTTCTCATACATTTGCTCGACCATGATTGGTCCGTGACGTGTCTCTCCCTTTCGCTTTAATAATAATAAGCGACGTCGCCCGCCCCGACACTTCATGCCGGCTGTCACGTTAAATTCAGCGTCAGCTTCGTCACGGCGCTGAACTCGTCGCACGATTTAAGGATTCAGAGCCGCCGGGCTCGAAATCAGGAGCTCTGCTCAACGACGAATCGAGCGGTTTCCCGCGCGGGTTCTCGCCCTTCGTTTACCGCGCGTCCACCCCTGACGTTAATAGTCTCGCGGCGGATAAGCCGTTTTTGAAATGACGTTCGAACGGAATAATACATGGAGAGTCACTTTTCGCTTTCGCGCGATCCCCCGACCGGACCCTTCTTTTCTCGAGTCCTTTCCTTTTCGGCAAGCTGAAGGACCCTTCACGAGGTCGGCTTCTATCCCCGAAGTGCGCGAGACACTCCGCTTTTATGACGACTCGGGGGTGTTTTCGGCAACTTCCTCGCGTGCTGTCTTGGAAACACGTGCAAGTTGACGTATAAAAACACTTGCCTCGGTGAAACGTGAATAATATCTGTATTCTTAAATTAAGGTAATTATCTTTAGAAATTGCTCCTAATTGCTCTTAATTGTTGCAATGAAATTATTATCGATTTGTCAATTCTTTAGAATAAGATAATAAAAGGGTGTGTTTTCCCAATATGATGATGTAATTAAGCTTTTTTGTATGTTCTTTTGTAACATGAAATATGAATATTTAATTTTATAAATGTATATTGAAAATGTGTATTGAAAATGTATGTTGTTAACAATATATTGTTAGATTTATATAAAAAGAGTATTAAATATTTGTAACTAACATAATTTTTATGCAAAATGCAAATAAAATTGTACATTAGAATTACATAAAAAAATAATACAATATGTGATATCTAGTGCACTATTACATGATTGATTTGCTTTGAATACATATTTTGTTTAATAATTTTTTAATAATTATTTTATGTAATTGAGGAATGAGAAAAGTTATTCTTTCTTTCAATGGCACATATTTATTCGTACACAAATCCGCGTAATTCTCTTTAATTTTCTCATTTGGACAATTTAGGATCAACAAAATTGGTTTAGGTACTAACAAACGCCGATTTCGCGCGACACAAAACGTGTCTCGTTAGTTTTAGTCCCCACGCGAGTGATACGTACTATCTCGTTACGTTTTGATCAATCATACTCTTTTGCAGATAATGACGTTGTCCGGTACAGGTAACAAAGGGGAAACCGCATAAAAGGCATCAAATTACTCGCGTGTGCAAGCTCGTAATAACACAAGAACACACGGCAATGTGTCCGAATTATTTTGCAATACGTAGACAGGGCCATTGTTCCCAAATTGCACTTTATTTTTGTCTATTAATTCTATAACGGATAATTGAATTGGTTGTTTAAAAAAATAAATAATATTTTTTATGTTTATATAAAATAGTTATATCGCCTATTTTCTTTAGCATATATTTCGTACATCGAATTGGGAGCTAATTATTACTAGAGAAATATAAAATTTATTTTAATTTCCATGTAAATGAAGAAATATTAAAATAGTAATTTCTTAGATCTGATGAAGAAAAAATAATACAAGTGAAATTAAATGAATTAATTAATCTTTCTTCGGAAATTCAATTTTTCCTACTTCAGCGGACAGCAAACTCTTTTTATTTCTATAATTATCCTTCTAAAAGAATATAAAAGAATAAAAGAGCTTTGCTCATCAAAGTGCAAGATAGAATATTTTAAATGAGCTGAAAACAATGAAAGACAATATCAAGAGCTCAGCTAAATGAAACTAATAATGCCCTTTATGCATGAAAATTATTAATTCTGTTGAAAAGTTGGATTTTACAGAAATTGAAAAATAAATAATTAAGAATCGCTCTTTAATAACATATGGAATGATTGTACGATCTCTCATTTTTATATCCAATATTTATTTTCAACCGAGAAATTGTGATAAATAATTTGCGCGATCAAGACTAGAAGTAACATGCATAAATTAATGTGTCCGTTTTAATTATATACTTTTGATGTTTTTAACAAGCTGATAGAAACGATTAAAAGCGTGCTCGGCTTTTACGTTTGCATAAATTATTAATATTAATTTGTTAAAGTTCTCAATTGTTATCTCTGGCGGGCATATTAATTCCGCCGACATTCGAACGTTGGATATCTCTCGTTGCATGTCACTGTGATTGACGTCGCGGCCCGTCAATCCGTTGGTCTCTCTCTCCTATTCGACGAACGCGTGTCTTCGTTATAATTATTAATTACGATAAACACTCATTTTCTCGTTACTGCGAATTCCCCCGAAGCGCTGTCAATCAACGTTTGCATGTAAACGCCATTGGACGTTACACAAAACGATAACATGAAATATACTCGTATAAAAATTTATTTGATTGCGAAATGAAGAGGCGACGTTGCAATGTCCGCAAAATCAATTATCTTTTTGCTGCTGTTAATATAATAATTGAATAAATTCTGCTCACACCTGTAAATTGGCGCTTGATGCATGCTACACAAATTAAAGATTTATCATGATTTACGTACGGATAAATTAGAAAAGAAAATATGTTTTTATATACGATAATTAAAATACAAAGACAGAGTATTATATAAATAATTAACAAATATATAATTAACAAATAATTAACATAATTTTCCGATGGAATAATGATATCAAAGCACAATAATATCAATTGTGATTATTATACGTTACGCAACATACAGAAAATAAAAATTTACATGTAATAGAAATATAAAAACTGCAAAAACTTGTGATACATTGTTAGATATCCTTTGTATTCTGAATAATAAGCTAAAATTTAAAAAAATATGTAACTACTGAATTGTTGCATTCTCTTTAGATTTATCATACAAAAGTGAACTTTTAATAGTTTATAGTATTGATACTTGAACCGCGAGTCCATTGCGAAATCTGTCGATAGCATTCGCGCTTGGCTTACTTCCAGAACAGTAGTTTTCTTTTCGAGATCAGGAAGAAAAGGGCGAAAAGCGTGTAAAAAGCGACGCGAGTGCGATCGGGACTTCCGGTAATTTTAATTAGCAATTTTCAATTCGTTAACGGTGCGATACGTGAACGGAATTTTCGTCCGCATTAAAAATTAGCATTTCACCTAACGTTTCGTTTCAACTAATTTGCCAAGACGCGCCCCTTGGTAGCACGCATAATTAAAAGAAAGATCTTGATAGTATTGCGGAATTAACGTCGGAAACAGAACATGGCATTGTTAAATAAACCAATTTGTATTTTTGTAAATACACATTTCTCGCTTTTACAATTAGTGAATTGTTTTCTAAACAAAAAATATCGCGCACGTGTGAAGAAATTCTTTATATTGTGCATCAATTTTGAAAATACGAGGCTTAGACGAGGCTTTGAGAAACAGATTTGAATTATCTAACGGATAGCAAGATATTTTTGATGGTATCATTGGAAGAATATAGAAGATTATAGCAAATTTGTGATATATACTTCTAAAAGATTGACATGAAAGAAAGAAAGAGAGGAAGAAAAGAATAGGGGATAGATTTCACGCACGTACAAGATCTGAGAAATGAAAAATAATCAACAGCGATACGACCCCGCGGGAGCCGATCTTCTCGTTCCTCTAATTTCGGAGAGTTACGCTTCTGACCGCGCGTAATCGAATAACATGGAATTGCACGGAACTTATACTCCTGCGAGCGGAATTGCGGAATATAATCGCAGAGCTGGTTTCGGGAAAGTTGTATGAACGATCTACCTCCCCCGTCTTTCAATCTAAACTAAATTCCATTTCCTGGTATCTAATCAACTATTTTATTTTTTATTTTTATTTTTATTACAATATTATGTCATCTATGTAATGCATAATTTTATTTTATTTTTAATATTATTTATTTATGTAAAATATAAATTATTTGAAGTGTGCTTTTGATATATCAATGTAAAACGAATATTACAACTATAATATATAAATAAAATAAATTATACTGAATAATGGAATGAGAGGAATTACAAATATGGAATGACCATATAAATAATAATAATAAAATTATTAATAATTAATTTGTATCATATTTATTTTATTAATATTTTATTTTTCTACTTTAAAAATAAATTTATACTTATTATTATTATAAATTTTTGTAGAATATATACCTGCAATTATAATAGAAATCTAATTTGAAATTTTTTCAAATTAGAATTTAAAATTTCTAACAATCGTTCTTATAATCTCATTGGCGGAATATTTCTGGAAAGAGAAGACATTTAGAAACATGATTTATATATATATATATATATATATATATATATATATATATATATATCACAAGTTTGTCGTAAACCGCACGGCGAGAAACCATAAAAATAAGTTACACGTCTTCGTTAGAAACAAGTTTTGCTATGGAACTGATGCGGGAAAGCAAAAAGGAAAACGCGTTAAAGCATGTAATGAAGACAAAAGCATGGTCGTAACATCGTCAGTGAATTTTTTAGGGTCAACTCGTCAAAATTAATTACACTGTCGTCTTAAAGGAGCGCTGAAAAGTTCTTCTGCAAAAGATGTTTCTCCTTCTCTCTTCTGCAAGAAAGAACTTTATTATGCCAAGCCGAGTTTAAAAGTCAAAAGTCCTTTGCTCGGTTTCATAACGATTTACTTTAATTAAAGTGTCTTTAAAACGATTACGGGAAACTGCTTCTCGGAAGATATTCGATTCTATGAAATGGTTTAGTTGTTTCATAATTTCCAGTTACGGTCGTTTTATTCTCTCAATTAGGAGCGATATTATTTATTTCATTGTTTCTATTTTAAAAACGAATAAGTAAAAGCTCATCTTTAAGTCAGACTGGATTTTAATGCCGTAAGGCTGGATAAAGACAACTTCGCTTCATAGTGTTTTAATTCCTTTGGTATTTAATTAATTGAAACTTCCGGAGATCAAATGCTATCTGCGAATTTATAGTATCTCTGGATGTAGCTTATTATTGCAACTCGGTCGTCGACGTATCCTTAAAGACTAGCATCATAATAGTATATTCTTAGCAAAGCCAGGGGACACTTATAATTACCCACATATCTCGATGTACATTATAATCTCACTTGCTATATACGATTCGCCGGTCTCATCGGTGCTCAATTCCACCGAGGCGATTGTAAAGCGTCTTCGAGGTCGACCAGGCGCGTGAAAGTTGTAAAATATTTTCTTTAGGAGAGTTTCCCTTTTATTTTTATTTCTCCCGAATTAAAAGTCGCGTACACGCGCATCTTCATTTGTCGCAGAATGTTATCCTCGCCAATTTTCATTAGTTCCATAAGTCTCGATCGGTTGTTTCACATTCCACAGGGGTGAAATTGCAGCGCGTATCGGATTTAGCAGAGCTCGTGAAGTGCAGAACGCAATTTTTGACCTCGGTTTGCAATGAGTGAGTTAAGAGCTGTTACGAGTTACAACTTGTATATTTACCTCATCTTATTGTTTTTGCGTTTCAGAAAATTAGATTGTCTTAAAATTGGCGGTATTTTGTTAAAATCAAATGGCCATCATTGCGCCATCTTAAATATAATTTCATGTTTATCAGAGAGTTTTGAATTTCCTTATTAACATCCAATGAATATCATATGAACGTCCATTTTTTATCATAATAATGTTCCGGGAATATTTCCATAATATTCTTCAAACATATAGCATCAATAGAATATCCCTATAATATTAAAATATTCCTATAATATTAAAAAATATTAAATAAAATTTTCATTTGCTCTATTATTGCCCATTAAAATAATAATTATTTCTTATACATAAAATTCTAATTAAATAAAAATAGAAATAATCAAGAAAGTATTATTAACATCATTGAAAGTTATATTTAATATTTGTTTTATTTAATATTTTTTGATACTATAGGGATATTTTATTGATGCTATATTGTCTGAAGAATGTTATGGAAAGAGCGTTATTATGATCATAAATGGATGTTCGCGTGATATCCATTAAATGTTAATATAATTTAAATAATATTCTGAGAATGTCATAATAATATTCTCAGAAGTTTCAGAGAATGCCATAAAAAAATAACTGACTAATAACAAACTAATAACAAATGAAAAATAATAAACTATAAAAAATAATGATGATATGTCAATTATGTCAGTCGACTAAATGAAATTATTAATTAATAAATTTTAAATGTGAGATAGTACATCTATCATTTATCATGTGGAATAAAAAGAAAGAGTCGTCATAAAATAGTTGTCACTCACCAAATGGACACAGTTCACAGTAAAAGACAAAAAAACATTCAATTGTAGCGTGATTTATGCTGCTCACTTGGGTGTCATGAAAGCAACTTATAAAAATTGAGACATTCAAAAAATAACGTTGTCTCAACATCGTGCTGTGCAAGCGAAGAAAACGACTCGGATATGGATGAATTCGAGAGCTTCACGAAAGGATTTGAACAAAAAAAAGAAAAAATTATTATTAAATTATATAATTCTTTATTGATATGATAAATCGATTAAATTCCTTTTCTCAGTTACCTCGATTAAAAGAAAATATTTTGCATTATTGGAAAAAAAATAGACATTTAAGCCCTGAATTATATAAACTAGCTTGTATTGCATTAGCTGTTCTATGTATTGCATTAGTTAGTGTCGAGCGATTATTAAATAGTACAATCAGACTTAACGATATATAATAATAGCAATAATACCGGTATAATATCGAAAAATTATGTGATACATTATACCGACATTTACAGCAATCGACTTTTAATTTCGGTATATATTCGGTTATATGATATAAAATAAAAAAATACTGATATATTACCGTTTTTAATCCTTGGTTTTCTTCATATCCCGCATTGAAATTATATGTTACAAATGAATAAAAAGAAAGACTAATTGAGAGGAATATAATTACATGGTAATTAAACTATTTCGTTTGTATGCAAGCATCGGATATGCGTTTAAGAGTTTTATGGTTGAAAGAGTGAAAGAAGGAGTCGAGAGAAAAGGAAGTCAGTTTGGAAGTGTGGCCGAAAAGAATGAAAAGAAGAAAAAAAAAAAAAAGAAAAAAAGGCTCACTGATTCGCGCTTGCACTCATGCTTTAGAGGGTCACGTATTCGGCCGGAACTTCGCTCCTTACGTCTAATTGTTACTCAGTTTTAATTGCAGCCAGCCGCTCGCGCGTTGTGCATAAGTGGCCCGGCGGCCGTTTGTTTCTCTTTTGACGTCGCAAGAAAAGAGAAAAAAAACAAAAAGTAAGAGAGAGAAAACGAAGAAAGAAAGAGTGATAGCGAATATTCGCGCGCGCGAGCGCGCTCGCGTGTGTTAAATTGAATTAATTTCGCCCTCTCATTCCGCCGGTCGTTACTCGGGACGAGATAATTAATTGCCGGTTCGCATGGCAGCCGATAAATAAATCTTTTTAAGGCGGAAACTCGCGTGCGACCTAATAACGTCCAATGTTTCGTAGGCGAGCTCCACTATTGGAGCTCATTTATTAATTGCTGTATATCGCGCGTAAGTATTAATAACGGAATAAACATAATCGATTGATATAACCTTCTTAATTTTTTAGAACGAGGCTCTCGATTAAGATTCATTAATTTAAAATTCAAATAACACACCAAATAACACTAAAATTATGTTCATATTTACAATTTATATTTACAAATATGAAAAAATTGAAGATTAGATTCTGAATATCTTTTACAAACATATTCAGAATTCGCAATTGAATTGTAACTAGATAAATCGTAATTAGATAAAAATATTATAGAAACTAGATATATTTTTTATGTTAGAAATCATTATGGACAGAGTTACCAATCACATCAATATTACAACTACAGCTGAATCGTCATTTACATGCGAATAAAAACTTTCATCGAGGGACTGCTGGTAGGATGGGGTGTAGCTGTCGCGGATTAGAGTAGGTTTTTGCGAAGGGAGAGACAGATAGAAAGAGAGGCAAAGAGACCGTATATCACGGATTCAACTAATGAGCTTGGGAGTTCATCGGGGTTCCCGCAGGAAGAGAAAGAACGCGATGGCTGCTGGGTCATCAAACGGGTGCCCAAAAGTATCGCCGAAATCAAGCGGTTCGATTAAGGCGATGAGAAAAAAAGGAGAGCTCCAGTTGGCTCGAGGTGGAAGAGGGTTGGAACTGTTGATGAGAAGGGCAGGGGGTATAAAAGAAGAATTTTGCATGTCTGATTACTTAGAGCGGAAGAGGCCCTTTGTAATTTCCAGTTGCTTTCTCGAAAAATCGATTCAACGTCCCGGTGCACTTTTGTCGGAGGATCGAGATTTTTTGTCGCGATATTGCAAATAAACGGAATAAAGACGGGAAGGAATGGATATTAGCTGTATCAATGTTATTGCATATTTTTCGGGGCTTGAAGTAAAAACATTTATAAAATTCTTTATTTGTTTGTTTCCGTTATGTATAAGACGAACGTTCTTTGGACGTAACTGGATTAATTCGGCAAAATCCGCTCTTCTCCGTTCTCTAGCTGCAATTGCACGATTTCCGATTAACAGCCGGCCGTTACTCGCCGACATAAATTTACAAGTCGGTGAAATACGCTCGCGGAAGTTATTGCACGTCCGATGATAAGGACTCGACTGTCCATTCGCTTACCCGCTGCGTTAGTCATTTTCTTGCTTCCTTCCTTCCTTTCTGGAAACCCGACTCGGAGGCGGTTGAAAACCGCCACTAAGACTTGTCATATTGCTCCCGCGATCTCGCTGATCTGAAATTCAAATTCGCCGACGCGATGCCATGACTTTCAAATCTATCGATTAGCGCGGATAGCACTCACTGCGGCGAGATACAAATTCGACCTGGCCGAGATGCCGGCGCATATTTATGCGCCCGGCAAGCACGGCCGCGTGATATAACTCGGTGAATAATAGACCAGGGAGATCTGTCTCTAATCCAGGGCTGCTCGCGCGTTTTGATTTCTTACTTGTTTCACCGCCTACCGGAGATTGGCGCGGAGAGTACGCGCCGTTCGAGTTTCGCGTGACCGACGGCGATGGAATGAATGGGGGCTCACTTGCGTCGACGCAACGAGATCTCAATTAATTAAAAAGCGAACGAAATCGGTAAAAACTCGAGAATTCGCGGAACGTGTATGCCTGACAGTTTAGTATCGTCGTTATGCAAACGCCACAGTTCGTAAAACTCCCGAAGTAACTCTATCTCGCGTCTTTTACGATCGAAATAAAGTTTCACATCGGGCGAGATGTGCCACGAAGAAACGCGGTTGCATTAGCATCAGCTCTTGTGTTGCGATGATCTGCACTTTTTGCTGCACCGGAAGATGAAGCGTCGGCAGCGGTGAGAAGGACCCGCGAAATAATAATACTAATAAAGTGTAATTCGACAATATAATGGTAATACGTATAAACTGCAATTATGGCTAATTTATGCAGCGGAAGGCGCTTCGTTTCAGCGGGAAGATAAAAACCGCGAGGACCAGCTGGAAGAATTCGGACCGCTAATCAACGTTATCCCGATGGGGTTTAATCATCGGGTTGAAATTTAAACATATATTATTGCCTGATATATGTTGTCATATACCTTCTCGCTGAGTGCATAATGTAATACCTCGATTAGGAAAGAGATTACGCAGCACTTACGTAGCGGCAGAGTCTTCCTAATCGATTAACAAGTTAAAGTACTTTAATTAAATTATTAAATTAATTTATTAATTAAACGGTTGAATTATAAATAGTGATTTGGGTGACAAGATTTTCTGAAAAAGGTCCCAAAGAGATAAAGTACAGTTCTTAAGAAGCAACAATATTTCTGCGGAAGTCTCCAGGATAAATATAATTTACGCGCAGCAAAACTTTTTCGAAGAAAAATGCGCTCTGGTATATTGCACTTTTGCAGTCATCATCGTAATAATTTCTACAAACTTCGACCCATTAATAAGGATAATTTTTGCAGGATGTAACTCTTTACATTTTTCCTGGCATTTCCTCTTTCCTTTTGCATTTATTTTTTTTCTTTCATTCATTTATCTTCTACTCTTGCACGACATAGTCGTAATCTCGTGTTGTATTGTATGTGTTTGTGTGAACAGCAGATTAATCTCTTTACCACTATTAATATTTCATTTATTTAGCGGGATATACTTTTTTTCCAATTTTTTTTTTGCTACATTACATCAAACTGCGACCAAATGTTATATTATAATCTGCTTTTAAGTTTGGGTGTTGAAATATCTCATAAAAAAATACCCCATACAAACACACAAACACAATCCCCATATAAATATCCCGTATATAACCATAAATAAAAGTTCTGCAGATAGTATTAATATTCAAGAAATGCTGCAAGATAATTTAAAACACATATTTTACAACTGTGAATTTATTAGGACATATATGGAGGACTGAATTATAAATCGTGTATCTAAGAGAAAAAAATAAAGCATACGCGGATTCAAATGAGTGATTCACTTTTCCCGAGAGGGTTAACGTGCCTGAATCGCGAATCGCGAGAGCTATGTGATAATATTTACTCGTCGCCGCGTTCCGCACGCATTGGTGCTCGCATGTGTGCGTTTTTTCGCCCACGTTAAGCGCAATCAAGAAGTGATACGAGCAGGTACGTACCTACCGCGGTATATGGTCCACCGCTTTTTCGTCGGGCTACAAAAGAGAAACTCAGCCCGGAGGAGGCGGAGAGGTCCAGGGAGCGAGGAAGATGAGAAAAAGGCGTCATGCGTGAGAGGGCATCAACGGCATTCGTGAAATAATAACGGTGTATATAGAGTGTAATTTAGCTAAACGTATGCAGCGTCGTATTGAAGCTTGCCTTCGAACACAGGGACGTGCAAAGTAACTTGCTTCATTGGTGATGCGTTTCATAAAAATAACAATTAGAAAATTAATTTTAAGTAATTTGGCAATATAAAAAATTATTGCTTTTCAACTTGAATTTATTAAAAGCTTCATTTTATATGTGATATAATATAATGGAGATCCAAAAGAGAGACATTTTGGAAGTTTAAATTATTATATTAATTCTTTCAATCTGTTTTGAAATATTTTTGGAGAGCATTTTTAATTAATTATTTATATGTAACATTTTATAATTCGTAATAGATTGACAAGTTATATTTTTTAGTCTGTATGTTCTTAATTTAGAAATAAATGTATTCTTAATTTTAAATTTAAGTTTCTAATTTTTCACTCAAGAAAAAACGTGCTTTGCCTGAGGCACTCTATATATTGAGGTGGAGATGGTCCTGGTCGATCGAACGTGACAAATAGTGCCATTGGAGATAATAGAATTTACGATCGTGTTATATCCGTGTCTATTGTTTCCGTGACGCCGTTGCGCCTGCGGACAATTGTCGTTTTTCTTCGTGACATTGGCAATCGCTCAATTACATTGCGACTACTAATCTGGTTATAATTCGCGTAATCTGTCTATTTTTCATACCATCGGAATACGATAAAATCGCATTACAAAATATATGGATCTCGGTAGGAAAATTATAGAAATTTTATAAAAGCGACAGAATCTACAGTGTATTTATAAAATAAATTAAATCATGATTTTGAATTTTATCGTTTTTAAACAAATTTAGTATCACAACTAATGTAATTATAGCTTCGCAAAGCGAGTTTATTTATATGTTTTAAACAATTATTTATTATAGAATTTATTCCATTGTGCTGCTGATTTTATCAATTAAAGTATTTTTTATGAAATATTGAATATATTTGCGTAAATCCATTCTGCTTGTCGAAATCTGTCTTGTTGCGTAAATAAATGATAAACATATTTAAATTTATTCCGATTAAAATTAATTTTAGCATTAAAATTAATTCCGATATTAGTTCGCGTTCTTTTCTGCAGTTAGGCACGACTTGCATTTTAAACAAGTATTTCAATATAAATTTTGCCATCCAATTGTTCCAAAAATGAATTTCACACTCGATTCTCTCAAATATAAATATGTAGATCACTGATTATTTGGAAATTCTACTTATTTGAGAAACTTTTCATAATTGCAATATTTTTGGACAAATTCGAAATTATGTAACTTTGATTGTATTATAATCGTTTGCGATATGTATCTTTCGTATAATTAATTAATATATAAAGTTATTACAGATATTATTACAAATGTTTTAATAAAATAATGTTGCATTCTTTATTATTTTAAAATATTCAGTCTCAAAATGGAAATGTATTTTTCCATATAACTTAATATATACATTTATAAGTATATCAATTTTAAATATTTTTTCTTAAAGTTTTGATTTGTAACTTTAACAGAAAAATTTGATCATGATTGTTACATTGAAATAATTATTATAATAAACCCAATTACTATAAAGGAAAATTATACTTGGCTACAAGAAGAGAAATGAAGAAGAAATAATAAATTACATAAAAATTTATTGAAAACATTTTTCTTATTATTTGATTATTCTATATTATTTATAAAATACGTAATGTGTAAAATTACATCAGATCATCATAGATACACATATACCTTTTTATCATAAATTCACAGAATATGAACTGATTCCTCTTGCGACTTTTCAAATCTCTTCGAGAGCCTTTCAAAGGAGATTCGAAAGACCAAAATCTCTCTCTCTCTCTCTCTCTCTCTCTCTCTCTTTCTAATGAGTTCAGTAAATCGTAATCCGCGAGAGATTGCGCAGCGCCCCTCGCGAGACGATACTCCAGGGGCCCATCAGAGTCCATCCCTGAGTTATGCCACGAGATGGATAGCCTGAGGCCCGCGGTGAGTAAATTACAAGGTAAGTCGGAACGCTGACTCCCTCCCGATGCCCTGGTCCCTCTTCTCCTCACGCTCTCTCTTCTGCCCTACCGTCTCCATCGTCTTTTCTGCGAGGGGCCCGAACGTCCCACGAGCATCCAACACTTTAGGCCCCGCTATGAATACACCTTCGGTGTGGCTACTGTACTGCGAGATACATTCGACGCTCTTCGTTTCTTCGCATTCGGCCTACTCTCTTCTTCCCGTTTACCTTCCCCAACGTCGAGTGCCTTTTTCTTCTTCCTTCGCTTCTTCTTCTGCACTTTCTTCCACGGTGGATCTCAGCGAATACCTCTTCGTGGCACGCTCAAGTCGTGATGTGTAAGAAAGATGAGTTTTATTACGGTACGAGGGAGGACCATTAACCCCTTTATGCATCGTTATTTGTTTATTAATGGAACAGATTGTGCATAAATGAAGGGGCCGAATTTATTATTCGATAGCTTCGCTTCGGAATCTTTCTGCGGGTGATTTGATTTTGTATAAATTAAATAAAGGATATTTTCATGTTCTTGATACACATTAATCCATTAAAAGTTTTAATTAAAAGTTTTCAAATCGTTTAATGGTAACAAACAATCGCGGTTAGCTTCAATTTTTTTTTATATCACGAAGAAAAATATCAAACCTACGGAACCTAATGGTTACGGCGAATTTTTTATCATTACTGTAGACACAAAAAAAACCTTGCAAAATCATGTGTGTGTGTGTGTGTGTGTGTGTGTGTGTGTGTGTGTGTGTGTCTCTGTGTGTGTGTGTGTGTGTGTGTGTGTGTGTGTGTGTGTGTGTGTGTGTGTGTGTGTGTGTGTGTACACAGCGTAAATGATCTGTCTATTCATCTCAATATTGCGGATGTCCAATATTGAGAGCAGCGACACGCATCATAAAGACGTCAGAAGCGTTGCGTTTATCGGGCGCAATACGCGCGCATTACCGCGACCACGTTGCGGACAGATGTCGAACTTTCCCCTTGGCGCGTTGCGGATTTTCCACGCATGTGGCACAGCGGTCGCATATGTCGTCGATAACGGCCATTAACGTGTTGCCGGAATTTTCACGATCCGCGAGTATCGGGCAATGCGTCGACGGACAAATAAGTGGCGTCGCTGTTTCCAGCGTTGAGTGTCGGCGCTGAATTTGCAGTTTCGGTTACAATGATATTAAGGGTGTTCTACTCGACTCGAGGGAAAATATACCGTTCTGTTTTGCAATTTATATTCGCGAATATTTTATTTACTTGCACGAATGTGATAACCGTATTAAATGAATTATTAAATATCAAAGCTTAAGAAATATGCGAACGATATTGCCTTGATTACACAAACGCAATTGTCATTCATTAAATAGAATTATTAGTGATAAGCAACATGATACATAGAAACTACTAATTTATTTCACGACGCGTGATACTTTTTGCAATGGACGCGATATATATATATTTGAAATAAATGAAGTTATAAAATAGGCAAAATTTAATTAACGATAATTATTATCGTATAAATCATTGTGTGCGGTTTACTTGTGAAATAATGACTACTACTCGATATAAAATTATATTAATTAGCACTTTGTTAGCTTGAAAATTGTTATGTATCACTCTTGTGATTTGTTGTTAATTTTGATTTCATCTGCTACGCGTTGCAGCGAAACGCGGCGCGGCCGAATTACGCAAGTTTGTTAATTAATCGCGTTATAGATAACCGCATCAAAATTTCGCGTCGCAGGTTAAGGGTTAATTGCATTCGCACTAGTCGACGCCGTCGTCGCGGCTAAGTCCTTTACGCCACTCAACTGTATGGCAGACGCCAGATTTGCAGCTTTGCAATTTCCATGTGCAACCGCGCAATTACAACTTACCCTCTCTTGTCTTCCCATTCGGTGAACGCGATGTTGTAGCCAAGATTTGACATTAACGTAAAAATAACGTAAAAAGATTGCACTTTTGCTACTTATAAATATTATTAAAATTGAGCGTTTATGTGATTTTAATTAATCAATGTAATAGTTAAAAAATAAATCTAAATTATTTATTTAAACTAAGGTATTCTTACGTTCTAAACATTTTAAAATATTTTCAAAATATTGATTGTGACACAAAAAGAGTGTAATTGAAAAAGTAAGATTTAGTGAGCACAATTGATTTTTTTATGAATTAAAAAAAAAAAGAATTTTATTTATTAATTTTTATTTTGGTTGTGTGATATTCATTATGATTACATTTGATTAAAAGTCGGCGTAGGTTTTTGGCAGACAAAATTCGAGTTGCAAACTCAGTAAGATAGATTCGATTCGATTTGACGCACATGGAATTACGTGTGCGTGACTGCGCGAGCAGCGTTAATTATGCATGCGCGCTGTTAATTTTGCGCGCCTGATTTGTCTCCCCCTTGCAATGAATTTCGCACGGTGTTGCGGATTGCGAACGTCTTGCTTTCCAGACAGGAATCCGCTTCGTACATGGATTTATGCGACGCTCCCCTATAGGCCGACATTTATTTTCTGTACGCGGTTAAAAAATAACGGAGTACCACGCCAGATTTATTATTACCATAAATTTGCAATTACATTTTAAATTAAGTTAATGAATTTTTTATTAGAGCACAACTTTCTATCTTGGACGATTTAATAAATTTATAAATAGATTTCCTTGATAAAATTTATTCATTTTATTAATCTTTTATATTTTTAAATGTATGTAGTTATTTTTTATAAACCAATATTTTATTTATGAATACGAATAGAGATATTTGCTAATACTCAAGACTCATTTAATAATTAAGTGCTTTAAGCGATTTGATAACAACGTACAGACAGAAGAAACCAATGTTTCGCATGTTCGCGTGAATCTTCTCGATCATGCTTATCGCGAATGGCGGGCGATTTCCGCAAACCATGAGGGTGAGGAGTCTCATTAGCGTTCCTTTTTATTCATTCCATAGAACGATTTCCCATGTTGTCCCTCGGAACGGAAATGGCGCGAGAGCTCCCTTATCGTGGTTCCTTCCTGCTCGGGCAAACCAACCATGCAGCCAACGTCTATCCTCCAGAATTGCAATTTTGCACTTCTTTGAAGTGTAATTTTCGGTTAAAATAAATGTGGCATTATTTCAAAAAAAATATATTGACTTGATTAAAAATCTATTTTCTAAAGATTCATTCGAGTTATTTTACAAAAAATTTCTATCTCTCTTTTTCATTTCTATAATAATTTCTATAATAATTAATATTTTTTCATAAATTAACTTTTAGTTGAAAAAGCGCTAACATGGATAAAGATGGGACTTAAGTAAAATTTGGATGTCAATTCGTTCAGTGGATCTTTAAAGGATATATTTGAAGATATCAAATAGACTTTTCTGCTTTTATCTTTAAAAGACTTATAATGTAATTGTAATGTAATTATAATATGTAATTGTAATATTATTTACAATATTGATTTAAATAATATGACACTAAACAAATTCTTAACGGCAAAATGTTTTCGTGAAGGGGCAGTTCGCCTATTCCAAAGCAATGTCGGAGCACAATGATTCACAAACGAACGGCGAGCTCTGCAGTGCAAATCGCACAAGAGCTATTGGAATTCGTGACCTTCGGCGAAGCGAGGTGCAGCTTGTAATGCACCGTACTTGTGCCCACTTGCGTGGGCGTAGAAGGTACGTGCCGTCGCGAGCGTGTCGGAGAAGCTGCGCAAATAAATTCATTTACCGAGAACGCAGGATGAGTTACATGCATCGGAGAGCGCATTACGAAATGCTAAATTAATTTTGGAAGTTGAAAAACTGCAGTTTGACACGAATGCCGGAGAGAAATGGCATTGCGAAATTTAACCCGCGACCATTTTGGCAGAGAGAAAATAATCCTTGTAAATATCTACACATTAATATTTTAATCAGCCGACTATTTTAAACTGTAGTTAGAGAGCGTCCCGAAAAATAGCGCATATGCATTTGACTTTAAATTACATAAACTGCTTAGTTTAATTCACTGAGTTAAGTTCATTGATACTATTTTAAAGAAGCATAAATGAATAAATTATCTTATTTCCGTTTCTAACTTTCTGACATTTGCTCGTTACAATTTATGGGATATTTCCAAATGGAACATAATTATATATATCTCCTTCTAAAAAGATATGTTATCAAAATATCGAAAATGTTGAAATGATTGGTTTTCTTATGCTTATATCATATATTTTGATAGTTGTATGTATCGAAAAAGTTATTAATACAATAGTAATAAATATATATAAGTAATAATATAATAATATTAATTGCATTTTAGCAATAGCAATAGTAATAATGTAATAATATTAATTGCATTTTAGCACTTGTTTTCAATAAACATTAATTTTTTCCTTCTGGACGTGTTCAAAATTATTTCAAACCATTTTACAAAATATTTTTATTACTGATAAAGATAAATAATAAATCATATTGAATTTGATAAATCTGTGAATCAGTGAAAAAAATCAAATAAAAATGAAAATGAAAAAGGTATACAATATATATTAAAAACATAAAATGTTAGAGAAAAAGTGGCACGCGCAAAACGCGCCCTCGATAGTGTTCTAGTATTCCATTTTAAATCCTAGATGCGTGAAATATAATACTGTTGAAACGGATTTTATTCTATATGGATCACCCTGTAGTTCAGCCGCGTTAAGCCGGTGTCGTCATGTCGCTGCATCATGCGAGCGACCGAATGCAGCTGAGGAAATACATCGTTCGGACCGAAATGCCGACGAGTCGGTCACAGGCAGAGTCGCACCGCATCGTAAATTCATCAGTGTTACAACCGATTAACATACCAGGAGGGTTATGGCTCGTATTGTCGTCTACGAGCGCCCACCATTTGCCGCGTTAAGATTTAAAAATGTTTTGAACAGATCTTCTCGCAGAGATCACGAGAATTTTACGAGTCAATTCAGTTCAGTAACTACTATTAATATTATGAAGCAGTCGTCAATAAAATGAAAGTTTGCCATTTTAATGATGTACTAAATATTGACAGAAATTAATAAAAGTGTTAAATTTTAGAATGTAAAATAATTTAAAGCGAAGAAAAATTTTACTTAACCTTGACTCTCACTCACTTGATCTCACTATTATTTATTTTTCACGTTTGATTTCTTATTATATTTCATTCGGAAACGTTCTATTCAATACAGATTGGAAAAATTAATGCACTCCTGCATAGCTAATCGTTTTATTGGCTCACAAATGATTTAGGATATTCTCCTGAGTGTATGTAACGAATCTTAATTTCAATTAATTAATTTCAATCAATGAATTAATTTCAAGATGAATGTAATTCCGAGAGCAACTATTAAATTCTAAATGAATTTAATAGTTTATCTCTCTTTCTCTCTCGGGGTGCATATCTTTGTTCATCAGCGGCATTACCGGAGTTAGCATTCACTGTTCCGCGTGCTTCTTTGATAAGAATTCCTTGCCAAGCGTCGCAATTAATATAATCCGGTGCAACGTTTCGCGTGTCACCCGTTGTTTTACACGCTCCGCTAAATATCTGACGGTCTGCCGAACGAGGTCCTCGCCAGTTCTCGCCCAATTCCGCATCCTTTCGCTTCACGCGACGCCGCGTTTCTTTTTCATTTCGACGAGAGTCATTCCGCCGGAAGGGAAGCAGCGCGGGATACAAAGTGCTACCACGTAATTGGAAACCCTCGAATATCGGTCGTGACTATCTCCGGCAATCTCTGACACTATGTACAGAACACTGACATCTTTGTTCTTTTCAACGTGACTTCGGTATCATATATACTCGTGAAGAACAGCGGTGTAAGACAGGGCGTAATTAAACATTGTGACAACAGATCGACGTAAACGTGAATGTCTATGTGATCTCTGATCTGATTTGACGATTTCAAGTTTGATTTTGATTTATAAGGGATTTATCGAAAAGAAATTATTACACGTAAATAAATTCATAAGCACACACTAAGTACATGGAATTAAATTTGCATTACTTTATAATTATTATGAATTATTCTTATTTTTATCTTGGTTGTATTAACTTTAGTTGAAATTGAATTATGTTGACGATGAACAACAATGGTTATAATCATGGGCATTATAAAAATTTTGGGAGACTTCGGGAACGAAATCAATAATTGTGACTGGCGGAAAACGCGTCGTGTAAACGTGCCAGTCGCAGATGTTATCCCTCGGCAGAATTACCAGAAATCCTCG
The DNA here is from genome assembly GCF_055798465.1 of Pogonomyrmex barbatus. Lineage (NCBI taxonomy): Eukaryota > Metazoa > Arthropoda > Insecta > Hymenoptera > Formicidae > Pogonomyrmex > Pogonomyrmex barbatus. The sequence goes on along the minus strand of NW_028297112.1, from coordinate 4,071,888 downwards.
AAATCGTCATTGATCGTTGCTTTGAGTGAAACAAGCGTGACGTATCGAAAAAAAATCAAAATGACATGGACATTGTCAAAACATTTTATAGGGAATATTTATTTTTTAAAGATTTAATTTTAAAGAATTACTATTATTAAAGTTTATCTATTTAATAATAATAGTTGATTATATTGCCAAATATTAATTAATAAAATATTATGCTTCTATATTAGAAATTTAAAGCTTTCAATTTTTTATACATTGCGACACAAAATATTGTTTTAAATGCTTACATTTGTACACTATATTCTTTATTACAAATGCTTTACTCATATTGTGCTATATAAAAATGACACAATATTTAGATTAAACATTAATATGGAATTATTTTCTCTATTTAATTCTGAAACGTGCAAATATGCTTTTTCACATCACTCTTGCGTCGCTCTTAATTGAGTGAACATGCACGGGCAATTTCGCGGATAGGCCGTCAGCCTTATCGAATTAGAAAAAGCTGCGTTGCTTTCCTCGTTTCCACATAAATCTGCAGAAAGACTGCGGTCATCCCGCACGGTCACGCTGACGTCGCAGAACCGTCCTCCCTTTCGATCCAGCGCGTGCCACGCTGTGTCTCTTCTCCGACCAGCACGTGCGTGTTATCGGAAAGCATGCTGTCGCAGTGCTACGAAAGTTTTCATCTCGTCGATTCACAAGACATCCCTGATAATTCGTATGCATAGATGTCAGGATTTTCCAGTTGCATTTCCGGTTGACGGAAATTTTTTCTGAAAACTCAATATCAATCTAAATCTTTTTTCATAAAAATATTTTTCCGCTTTATAGAACGTACTATAAAATTTATATATGCACTCATAAAAACACTACATTTAAAATTAAATTTTGTAATATTTTATCTAAATTATTTTGTCAAAAATATTGTCATTTTTTTTAGAACAAAAAATTAAGAGTTTATTTTGATCATATATCTATAAATATTATTTATTTCACATATTAATATTCTTATGTTAATTGTTAATATTTTATTTTTATTTTATATTCATAATTATTGTTTTTATTTATTAATATGAACACTAATATATACTATATAACTAAACTATATAACTAATATAAAAAAATTTATTTAGTCTTTATATTATTTAATTAAAGACATCAATGTGATACTATTTTACTTTAATCATTAATCATTGGATTATCGGTTGCGTAATATTTCCTGAATGCGTCTTGAAAATCGTGGTGTCGGCACGTATAATCGACGCACCCTTGATATCGTCGACAACTGAAGAAGGGATGGTTAAGGACCGTTCATAATTGCCAGTGCATTGTGGATATTAATTTAGTGGCTCGTTCATATCGAAAGTAATATCGACCACTCTGACCAGGGAAAGTCTAATAGAAATCCCGAGATGAGTTACTGCCTTTAATTTCCCGATAATAGAGGGTTCCAACAGCCTTCTCAACCATTGGCCACCCCTTTTCACTCTCTTTGTTTATTTCCCTTTCTCTCGATCTCCTTTCGTTCACCTTTCTGTCTTTACTTGTACTTGTCCAGAGTCTACTTTTTTCTGCTTTCTTTCTCCCTTTATTGATATTCTCCAACTCTTCGACTGTTTTCCGACCGCCACTTACATTTGCTCATTTTTCAATTTTCCATCTTTCTTGTTTCCTTCTCGTTTACCTTATCGCTTATTATTTATTTTTTTTATTTTTCTTCGTCTTTCTCCTTTTCTTCGTGTTCATGTTACTTTTTCCTCTCTTTCTATTTTCACTTTCTTCACTTTTTAATCCCTTTCTCTCTTCTTTTTATTTTATTTTCTTTCACTCCTCTCTATTTTCTTTTTGACTACATTTTTTACCTTCTTCCTGCCACCTTCTCCGAGTTTTTCTTCTTTTTTCTCTTACTTCTATTTCCTCTACATAATGTCCTCTTCAGCAACAGTGAAGACCATCGCCCTGGTTCGCATCCCGCGGGTACCATTGTGCACTAGGTGATTTCGGAATTGTTCGTTGATAGTTTCCGTATGGGGCACACTCGGGGCCAGTAGTTAACTTTAGGACCGGGGCCCATTCATTGGCTCGCGGAACAACTATTTTATTGGTGAGCTCGCAATAACCCCGCCGGACGTTTATCAGGGAACTATGCCGGCCGGTGTTCTCAGCGGAATTGTTGATTGGTAATTATGCAACGTTGTGTTTCGTGCTAGACGTCATCTTATAAAAGATTCTTTCCTTTTATTATGTAAAAAGTGAAATTGCTTACATACTTTGTTGTTTTAATCATTACACGTTTTCACGATACAGCACGATACATTATTATATAGTAGTACTATTATATAATAATATTTTCAAAATCAAAATTTTTCCTGTAGATAATTGTCGTTCGCGGTGTAATGCGTGGAAATTTATGCTTTGCGGAAGCTATGTTATAAAAATATGGAAAAAGCTGCAACGATGGAATTTGTACTTACTTTAAAATTAATTCTGCGCGAAATTTGATACAAACCATGAAAATTTTTTGAAGTTTCGACTACGTTTTGCCGCCAATGTTCTTTTAATGCAACATCGAGTTACAAATTTAATAATGTCTGTCCGAAAGAGGATTATTCGACCGCTCGCGTAATGCGGGAGCTGCAGAAAATGCGCGGATGAATATTTCATTGAAATGAGCAAAAAGTCGGCATGTGTAAGATTCTCTCGATTCTCTCGAACGTATGCGCGTATTTATATGAATTATTGTTATCATTATCTGTTAAAGTTAAAAATGTTACATGTATTAATACAAAACTGTATATCGCTTAAACGTTTCCTATTTGTGACGAATGTTGACACTCGTTCGCGTGTAGTAAAATAGAAAAATCGCGTGACAAGAGCATCGCATTTACATGTATTGCATTTACACGGACATTGTGCCTGTACATCTGATCCATAGAAATTATGAAAAGAAACATTACGTTTTTCTTAAATGCAATTGATCAAAGGTCACCTCAATTGCGAAGAAAGATCATAATGATGTGGCAGCTTTCAGGAATTCCCTCTGCAATCGCTTTAAATTCTCTCAGAGTTTGCGCATGACCCTAATCACCCCGCATATCGGCCAAGACAATGGCGGACTCGGATTACGGAAATGGGATTGCCATCGTCAACTTAGGCGCGTAATGAGCACGCAGTTAGGCGAGCGGCCGGACTAATGGCCGTTCCTCTGAGCACGGCGGAATCGCATCACCGAAAATATATTTTAAACTCGCCAGGCCAATTATGCGTAATTCAGTTCCGCACCAAGTTGTCGTACGTCTCGCCCCTTGAGCTGCCACGTCTGTTCTCTCGCGGGGGATGATATGACGTTAGCTCTCACCTTCCTAATCGTTTTACTTCACGCACACGCATTCGCTCGCTCACGCATGAGCGCCGAAAATCGTTACGCGCTGCGAAACTGTTTCCGTCGTCGTCGTCGTCGTCGTCGTCGTTGTAAATTCGCAAGCGTGCGGAAGGTGCAGAAGGATGGAAAGACGGAAAGTCGACGTCTGACGGGAATTTTTGCGCAAAACACGCCGTTTGAATCTTTATTTACGTAATTCTCCTTTTCAAATTGTAGAAATTACATAGAACGCGCGCTGTTGTATTTTTAATACAAAAATGCAACATTGCGTTTTGCACAATTTTCAAGCGTAATGAGATTTCTTCAACAAAAAAGTGTAAATGAAGTTAATACAATGCTTAAGCACAGATTTATTTTTTATATTTTTTTCTTGCAGTTTAGATTTTTAAAAATTAGCAATTATATTATAATGCTGAATATACGCGTAAGATCGCCTGACAAAGCCTGAACATATAAAAAGAAATTAAATATATATGATATTTATTGTTGATTTATTGTTGAAGAAGAATTTAATATATAGTATGTGTTAAAATATAATCTTATGATGTAAAAACTATTTCTTAATTACGTAATATGCTTTATTATTTCTTATAGTTATCTCTTTTCATATCGATAATGTTACGTTTTACTTTTTTATATTTCTTGTATAAAAGCAAGCTTTTATGGTTTTTTTATTATCTTGATGCTCTCTAAATATCTCATAGCATCAGCCGACGCATCAACCAGTAATAAAGATTTCTCATTGCACCGCAGGTCGGTTATGCCACTTTGTTCGTATCGATATTATCATCGTAACTTCTTCGAACGTGGATATTTACGTCGTCGATGATCGTAATATTACACGAGTCTTGGCTGTCTACAGTCTTTTGCGGTTCTTCAGAACCTTTCCGTTACGATTCCATCAGTTACTGCTCGTCGATGATGATTCGATTCACATGGAATTGCCAATCAATGCGGCCTTATTGCTTCACACGTGTGTCATAAAATAGTTCAATGAAATTTATCGTTGCGTTTTATTTACGACAATATAGGTGAAAATTAATATAACAATATGAATACATATTTTTTTTCTAGACATGTAATATTGCCGGGTAATTTTTTTTATTTGATCAAAATTATTTAAGAAAACATTTATCGAGAAATAAATTTGATGTAGATCAAAAAATTAAATGTTAAATTAAACGCTTAAAATTTCATGGTTTTTAAACTTAGATTATATATTTATACAAAACATACACGCATTTAATTCCTGAGATACATTCAATAATGATAACGCATTTAGTAATTCCACCATAATTGTACGGTTATCATTATAATTTATTTTCATATTTCCTGTTTTCGTTTTCTCCGTAATTTTGGTAACTTATCAATGCGTCATTGCTGTTTAATAATGAAACTTCAGGCTGACGCCTATCCCCTAACGACACGCCCACCATTATACTTAAATAGGAATACTCGTACATATTCGTGCTGCACGATTCTGGTGACGTATCGATATGTCCTGAATGCCATGTAATATCGACGCAGCGGGGGTCGTGTGTTTGCGTTCGCACGAGTGCATATGCAGCCGATCTCACCGATTCGTCATGATCGGACGGGACCGAAGGGTAGGGACAACGAAAGGGGGGAGGACGGGCGGTAGCGGCATATATCCTCATGGCTGCAAAAATGTCTCATTGATTAAATCTATTTTGGGTAATCGACGATGTATGAATGATGGCGCGCTCGTAAGGGGGTGCGTCGGGTCTGGCGTCCGAGAAAATACGAGCTTATCGGGGTTATAACGGCGCGATCCGGCGCGGAACTTTCTCAGTATTTCATGGAGACATTCGCTGTTACCCCAGACGGGAGTTTGCCTACGGAACAAATCGAGGTATCATCTCCTTCGCAATTAACGCTGGAAATATCAGACTTCTTTTGGTCATATCCGTAATTGCGGATATTTTCCGAATAGGAGAGGTTAAAAAAGAAATTGGAATTGGAAATATATATGTATGTTGATAGATATATAATTATATTGATTTTTCATATTTAAGTTGTATGTAAATTCTATTTGTTTAATATTCTATTGTTTAATATAAGTTATATCTTTTTGGTGTTTAAGAACATATGAAAATTAGTCATTAGTAAGAATATAATAAGAATATAGAAAGCTGGGAATATTCTTTTGCGTGTACTGGTCGAAGTGTATAGAGTTGCCGAGTGCAATACCGAATTCGACTGGCATGTAAGCCAATAGTTCCTACGATCTGGGACCATTATCACGAACAGGCGATAATGTCTGCGTACATCGAAGAGCGTGTACGTATTGTGATGGATATCGACTTTATGTTCGGCTGGAAATGATGAGAATTCTATATTGTATGACAAAGAGTTATATGTGTATTTCCGAAATATTCTATATTTTAATTATTGTTTTATTATTGTTATTAAATTCTACAAATAAATCTCTAATAGATTTAGATAATTACGCTTGTTTTGTGACCAATCATGTTGGCTTGTTAACAAAAGCTCAACTTGAATTTGTTCTTTTTTTTTATCATTATATAATTCGAATTATATTAAGTTTCTATGTATTTTAAAATGTTTAAAATATAATATAATGACAGTTATTTATGTATGAACTAAGTTTTCTGGAATTTGAGGATGCGACGAGTTTTCCAAATTAAGAAGAGCGATTAGTTAATGAATCGGATTTTGAGCTCTGTTTAAGAGGCATTTTAATTTCTGCTTTGAAACACGTGAATTTACTTTGATGCACGTTGTTGGTTTTGAAAGCCAGGCGTGTAGCCTCGATGATTGAATGTTTAGCATGTTACATGACGTGCGTTGTACGAAATTACAGAGTCGATGGCCGATGCCCGTGCTACTCTTCGACGAGACACCGTGTACACGGGCACCACCGATACTAGTTAGGGTCGCCGAGGGTTGTTTCGCAGGGGGAAAATAACCGGGGCGAACAATGTGGTGCGTGTGTTTTTTTACAATTTGCCTGAGAATAACCTTTAATTTCTCGCTGCGCCGAAAGCCTCTCACTCCACGAAGACCCTTGATTTTATTACATAGATGTGAGCGTCTACGTGTGAGTCGCGTTTGTAAAAGTATTAATGTAATCAACTCGCCAATTTCTGCCAGTCTTCGAAATTTTAGACTCACATGGGCCTTTCGGTACATTATTAGGTTATGAATTAGATTTGGAAACGATTAATAAAGGAATAGTAGGTCCACTTTGCAAAGCATAAGAATAATTAAAGTAAAAGTAAAAAAGTTATTATTACCACGGACATTAATATTTAACATATTTTTACAATTAACATATTTTCAGTTGTATCAATTATTAAGTATTAGTTTTATAAAAATGGAAAGTCTTGTGATGGTACAGAAACTTGATAAATTCCATAACAAAAATAATTGATTTAATTTTTATAATAATTGTAAATATATATAATGTAAATATATATAATGAATATAAAGTTCTATAATAAACTTTCTTTTATAAAAATATGAAAATTCAGAATAACATTGCATAGTACGTTGTTATCAACTACATAAATTGATAAAAAAATCAATTCTACTTGATTTTTTAAAGCATTATTAGCACAAAATGTATAACAAACTTTTATATATTATTTCTCACTTATTTCATATTTCTATTACTAAATGATTTTTATATTAAGTAACAATATAAAACATTGAATGCATATGATTTTAGGACAATCTATATTCAACAGTTCTCTTCCATATATATATATATATATATATAGTAATAGGAAATACACAAGTAAAAGTGTGTGTAACAGATAAAAAGAAATTATTTTATAACCAAAGTGGAAATAATTGGTGGTCAAAATTGGTGGTCGAAATTTAGTTGCGATCGTCATCAGCTGTTGTAATCTCCGTTGAAACATCAGTGATCTCTCTTTCTCCGATAGAGGTTTCCTTTGATAGCGCATAGGCATAATGCGTTTCCGCGGAGAGCATGCACACAGTAACAATGGATTTGCGAGCTCAATCGGCGCTGTGGAAACGCGCGGTTGATTTAGATACGTAGGGATAGACAGGGAGAGAGAGAGAAAGAGAGAGATGAGCAAACGAGAGAGGGCGCGCTCTTACCAAGGCTGAACTCTGACTCACCCTCACGGTTCGGGGATGTAGTCTGCCAGCCAGTCGCCCGCCTATCTACCCCCCGAGCAACCCCCGATGGCTCTCCTGGCCCCGAGCTACGCACGCAATTACCATCCCTGATTGGATTAGGCGGCGTCTTGATTTGAGCCCGGCGTCGACAATCTCGCTCTCGAACGCGTTTACGCTGTCTGTCGGTAAAGCTACCGGAATTCGTTCTGCGTAGAATAATAACAACTAAGGTCGGAGGATCCTAGGAGAGATGCACGAGGACCGCAAAAACGAAGTCTCCGGAGAAGCCATCTGCATAATTAATTCTTAATGACAACAGTTGATTCTTTCGTCTGCATCGTGGCTGATCGATAGAAAGAAAATTGAGTTTATTATTTTTACTGATTCCTAGATATATACGTTCGTCGAAATTAATTCCTCTTACATGTAAAAAAATCAAGAAAAGAAGGATAAAATTTATTAGATGACAAAAATATGCTGTTTATTAATTTGTATCGATAATAATTCAAATTCGCGAAGAAGGAAAACATTTTATCTAGTATAGAAATGTAAGAATGAAATTAACGGAAAACTATGGTGGCCAGGACAATGGTATCGAAGTATAATGCCTTTCTCATTGCCTGATCAATATTTTAACGTATGAATTTAACTTACAGCTCCGTGAGAGAGGCAGTGCACACGCGCGTGGCTAATGATGCACGTAACAGCCGCTTATTTTCTATTTCTTACACGCAATTACAGCTGTAACCGTCGACTGCGACCGGTCGCTGATTCGATTAGCGATTTCTAACACTTGTGCGACTTAATGGCCGGCAATTAGGGCCGCTTGGAAAGCGACGGGATGTCACGCACATTCGTTCGTCGCGAAACGCGACGCATTTAGACGCATGCACCCGTGTACGACGACGCTCGAACGCTTTTGGCACATAAACCTTTTATGCTTTAGGACTTTAGGAAAAAAATGTGCGACATATTTCCCGATCTTTGCTTCGTGACGATGCACTTTGTGATATAATTTATTTTTATCCGCGCAATAGTATTATTATAATTAACAATATTATTCCAAAGAGATATATTGGGAAAAGTTGACTGAAACTAAATTAAACTAATTCAACAATATGTTATACAAACTTGATGCATAAAAAGCACTGGCAAGCAATAAAAATAACAGCGGCTTTGCAATACGAAGACAATTCGTCAATAAAAGAGTAAACAGGCGAATCGTACGAATGAAATGAGTTAACGACGCAGTGTTCCATTAACACGCTCGATACACGTAATAATTTTAATCGCGACTAACGACAAGCCGTACACCACAATTTTGCATAAAATTCTGGCGAATAGTCAGCACACGGATAATGTCGAAATTAATGGATACGGATTATTACCGGCTATTCTGGATATGTGGATTATTGTGAGTAACAATAACTCTACGAAAGTGCAAAGGGACATGAGTGCGGTAAATATTAACGATGACATCTTTTTGTCGTTTCCATTATTTCATTTTCAATTGTAATTGAAACAGATCACGGCCGATTTGCACATGAGATGTTTGCATTCGCCTTCACAGTGATTGATTTACGTATGAACGTGAAATAATAAAAAACGTATATCTTTCTAAGAGATATTTTTTCGAAAACTGTTCATTATTTTAAAGGCATTGAATTGTTATATAAATTTATTCTTTAAATTAACTAAGATCTTTCGATGATATACGAGGACGCTGCGAGAAATTTTCAAAGATGTTTCCATTCAAATTTTCAAAGATGTTTATTATTTCGAACGAATTCAAGCGGATATTTTTTTATTATTACAATTTAAAAAAATGATATTTTATTCGTATGTATAACTATACTAAACTTCTAGATATTGTTTAATATGTTATTTAATTTCTAATTTCTACATTTTTCCTCTATATTTCGGTATTTTGTATGAAAGACGTAGACGTTTTTTTAAGCTTTATGTCTGCGTCATCTAATATAAAGCTTTGCTGAGCACATACGTACCGCGAATGCATCACTAGTGCGTGACATCGAGTCGTTTCTGAAGCCGTAATTACTAACTATTAGGAAATGAGTGTTAGAAACGACCGATCGATTGAAGGAGATTGGATCCGCGGAGCATGAAACGAAGGTTCTCCAGTATCGTGAATTAAGTGTTATTAAACGAGCACCTATAGCAATGCACGGTTGTTTCCAAACGCGTGAAACTTCGACTTTACTTTTTCAATTCCTAGTACGTCTCGCCGTTCTTGTTAAATCAACTTGAAATAAAAAATCCATATAAATAGTAACATGAAAAGCTTGAAAAAAACCTATATTGTGCGTGGCAATAATTGAATGAAATCACGTTACAAGCAAAAGGAAGATATAAAATTTTATCTTTAATAAAAAGACACACAACACATTTTAAAGTTTTATATGTTTGCAACTAGTAAATCATATAATTAAGAATATATTTTTAGCATCAGCATTATTATGGAATTATTGTAATATTTTTCCTTGTCATTCCAAGAAGCTTATGTTAAAATAACAATTTACTTTCTTTCAATTTTGTTCTAAAGAAATGGAAAAGATCGTAAGCTTGATTCTAAGAATTTCATTGTAAAAATATTCGACTTACATTGGCATTTATTGGTCCAACTTGCACTAACAAAGGCAACTAGCTTTGAAGGTTGGAGATAAGACCATGTGTGGTCATGAAACACGACGAGAAATATCCTCGGGGATTGTCCGTGTCACGTGTCACCAGGACACTTTCGATCGAGCTTCCGAGTTGACAAGAAGGGAGAATGCCAAATGGACGACTTGGTGATAGAAAACGAGCATGAAGTGATAAATGTTCACGCCTGTACGTTGCTATTCGACTCGCGCGACACGCGCGTCATCGTTACGCACAATTAATGATGGACCAATAGCGATTACTTTCAAAAGTATAATGTCCTCGAAATAATTGCATTTTTTTTCAATATTATCAGAAAAGATTATTACCAAATTATTTATATTTTAAACTTATTACTAAATACTAAAATTATTATCACATAGAAATATTAAAATTAGTATTTCTATATACCAATTACATATATTACAATTACTATTATTACTGCATTATTGCTATAATATCATATTACTCGAAATCTTTTTTTGCCGGAACACTTTAAACTCTCTTCGATATTATTCATGATCGTGCCAAAGTTTCCCTTTCTAATGATATATCAAGACGTTTATATTCCCCCAAATGTACTCAGTATCGCGGCACCCTTTCTGATCCTTTCCGATTCCCTTCTTTTCGAAGAGTGGCGTTCTCTTCACGTCAGTCCGCGAGACAACTGGAAACGCAGTGGATTCGGTCGGGTATCGTTTGAGACAACTATCCGTTTGGAATCCTCTTCGGGTGTCTTCGACAGGGTTTCGATAGGGTACGCCGATTCTCGGCGGGACTTAACATGTGCACTTTATTGTCTCTTAGGTGGAATAACACGCGTTATTTGGCTCGAGACAAATGCTTAAACCAAAGGGCAGGAAGGATAGGAGTCGGTAGGGGCGATCGCGAAACTCCATATATCTCCCAATACCGATGTTTCGCTTCATAAAAGTTCGACTGTCCTTTCTTCCTGCCTCTTTGCCTGTCTGGAGCACAGTGGGATGCTCTTTATCATTCTTTTTATGGCGAGCGAATGTCGCTACGAAATGATTGAGAAATCTTTACGTCGTAGGAAGAAGTATTCTTGGTGTTTGATTAGATTAATTATGACGGATTATATTAAGACCAAGAGCCAAGAATGTATAGTTTCAAGTAATTAATCGATAATTTAATCTAGGATTTCAGCAAAAAAGAAGTATTTAAAGATAAACAGATTGTGTGATGTCTTGAAGTTAGACTCTCTCTTTTAGAAATCTTAAGAAAATTATACATTTATAAATATAAATGGAATTTAAGATGTTGTTTCTTTTCCTGGAAATGTCGTTTGACAGGAAATAGTTAAATTTGAAGATGTACAGCGTGTTTCAAATTTCTAGTATTTCCCATTATTTATAATCTCTCCAACCAAGTTGATTATTCTTGCTAAATATATTTACAAACAGAATTTAATAAAAAATTTTTTAATTATATAAAAAATTAATAATTTTTACAACTTTATATACGTATATAAAGAAAATTTAATAAAAAAATTCTTAAATAAAGTCTCTTAAGCGACAAAAGCGAATATTTAAAGAGTATATTGAACGGGATAGGAAACAGTAGATGTAAGTTTTCTCTCGATTCTTTTCTGAGCGAGCCACGGTGGTCCGAAGGAACGAGATCCTTTCGCGCTTATTTCTACGGACGAAACGAAGCCTCCGGAGGCGGGACGTTATTACCATAAAATAATGAAACGGGATCCGGGCGCATTACGAGCTCCACGCGGTCCATTATGCAGGGGTGAGAGCCGTCTTCCTTCTCCATCTCGAGGCACGTATGCCTCACTGGACGGACAGATAGCCACCCGCAATAACGGGGCGAAAGCCTTTCGAGGCTTTCCCCAAGGCCTATCTGACGTCTAGGCAAACTACGTGGCGCGTATCTAAGCTTCGTATCTTTAATGTAGGGATGTAAATGACAATGATGACAGGCGAAATTATTAACGTTCAATTTAAATCCAATATTTTTATTTAAACTCTAAAATAACTCTAAAATAAATTATATATTAAAAAAATTTATGTATCAAAAATAACATGCAGATTTATATATTTTAAATGTATAATTTTAGGAATCAATTGCTATGTCAAGCTGTTGCTGGTCGATTATTATTAATATCGATACTAATTCAATCTGAAAAGGTTTAGATTTAATTTTACATTTAAAATTTAGAAACAAAAAAAAGTTAATAATATATATGTTTTGCATTTATGCTTTTTACGTGATAGAATTACATCGCTCGTCGTTGTATTATGGCGTTTCTTTCTCGGTGAGATATTATAGATATTACGAGATGAAATTTATGAGCGAGCGGTCGCACAAGAGTGAAAAGCGGAAATGCTTGGCAGTCACGAGAGCGCATCGCAATAAACGCATCTCGGTATATACGATTCGATATATCGGCTCATGGTTTTCGGTCCCGGAATCGAGAGGCGCGTCGTGCACGACATGCCGATGGCGCCGAAAGACGAATGGCTCGCGCGCGTCGCGATGGCTACACCCCAAATCTGTTCGAGATTTGGCGAGGCCGACGGGACTTAGAACGAGACTCACGTTCTCTATCGGCAAAGGACGATGGTTGGCTCTTCGTAGGGAGGAACGCACTCACGTACCAAGGACCCATCCCTGACATTCGACCCTCTCTTATGAGGATCGTTCGGCTGGTTCTAATTCGGCTTGTATTCATTATCCAGCGAGATCATTGAATTTCGGATTATTTCGGCTTATTACTTTGCCATTTTTCTTAAATTCCAAATATTAAGACGTGATTTAAAATTGTAAATATAAATATATTAACAAAATTTTTATTGTAATTTTATATAAATTATATAAAAAGCCAGATTATTATTATTATTAATGTTATAAGTGCATATCAAAATCATTTTTGGTTAATTTATTCTATATAATTAAAACATTGCGAAAGATGGAAAATAAAAATTTCTTGGGAATCACTGAAAATCATTTGCCTCAAACTATTACAGAGTTAACTTTGATAGACTACGAAACCTTCTCCTTTCACAACCACGGACTAAATGGAAGGTGTCGAAAAGGCCCTCGGGAGGATAGGAGGTGGAAGTTTACACAGGAGGCGGGAGATTGGGAGAGTGCAATTCCAATCTCGTCTCGACGAGGCTTGCCTACTAGACGCCGGGTGTCATTTTCATTTCTGCTACGAGAGCACGATCGAAGCACGATGCGTCCGCGAATGAGCTGACGCGATGCATTCGATGCACTCATCCTTCCGGTCCTTCTGATACGTGCAATCATTGGGTCGATATGAGATACTCTCTCTCGATAATTAATAACCCGCGAATGCTTTTTTAATCATCGGATATGATCAAAGATCTTTTCTTTATAATTGTTTTTTTTTTACATTGCATTGAACATTATTTATTTATTATATTTTATTATATTTATATATTATTTATATATTATTTATATATTATATTATATTTATATATTATTTATATATTATTTATATATTATATTATATTTATATATTATTTATTATATTTATTATTTATTTATTATTTATATAAATGTAATTAGAAATGATTCCTTTTTTAATTTCTCTTGTAACATTAATATTTTTATTTTGCAAAATTTTTTGAATACTTTTACTTACTTGGGAAAACTTAGAATTATCTTTAAAAATATGCGACTATTATTTTCGAGTTTCTTTACTATTCTTCTTTACTAAAGTCAAACATTTGTTTTATAAAATAATATTCAATTTTAGAAATTTAGAAACCACCAGAAATAATAAAAATATAAAACTAATCTCTACTATCTACAACGAAATAATAAAACATTCGACGTTTTGGTAAAATTGTTTTAATCAGAATGATGCATTTAGTTAAGCAATGATTTTACTTCTTCGATATGTTGATAAATATTACTCTTGATTATATTTATCTTATTGATGTGCGTATTAAAAATTTGTGCATTTCTCGGAGACAAAAGCAATATCTTATGATATCGCCGATAGACGAGAATGGCCATTAATTTTGATGGGTGCATCGAATGGTCCGACAAGTATCGATCCGCGTAATACACCTGTGCCGTGATCGAACTCATCGCGCCGCATCGGTAGTTTACACGTTCGCGTCGACGAAGAATGAACGTAACAATTTGCCGAAGGAAGTTTAATGCACATCCTCGATCACCGCCCGTGGACCACCGGTGCGTTTTTCTCGGGAACCAGGAAGGAAAGCAATTTTTCGTAAAAGCAGCATCCCCTTACGCGCATCCTGCACGCAACCGATTCAGATTAATGCCGACAGTACGCTCGTTTTTTCGCGCCATATTTCCTGAATTACAAATAACCTCTCGATACGAGAATCGCGATGATAGAATTATTTCGTGCAAAACGTTCTTAATAATATAAAAATCAAAAAGATAATAACGGAAGAAAAGGAAAGAATGAGAAATTTCTGACAATTTTTTCCGACTTTAATCTCGACTGTTTTCTCTATATATTATATTTAAAAAAAAAATATTAAAAAATATTAAATATGACTTTGTTTCATGTCAGTATCTGTGTGCTCTTCGCAGCAACTGACTAATTTTATTAATAATTAAGAGAAATAGAATGTTATCAACACATATTGTCTACTTCTGTCCGTCGCAGTTGGACCGACCTTTTTGCATTTATTTTAACACAGCGGTAGTCGCATCGCAAACGTATTCGACCGCATTTTGCGCAGCTGCGCCAAAGTGCATGTTATATGTCAAGTTTGATCTTGCATCGCAGGGGAGCTCGCGCAGCACCAAAATCCAAAATCACGCGAAATCCGCGACGAGGGAGGACTGTCGGATGGCTGTCACAATTTCCGGATTTCAATATTGACGGTTGCGAGAGCCGCTCGCGCGCCTGCGTTATCCAATGTGCAAACTTTCGCCCTGTATTTTAATTTCGCGACGCTCAATATGCCGTCGCCTTCGACGTCGTCGGCGCCGGCGCTCTCTTCGCCGTGGAGAGTTTGCAATAACAGTTTAATCCCCGGTGATGAGAGTCCCATAGAGTCTCTCCCCTCCACTCCCTCCACCGCCCGCTTTTCCTCTTACCCCTTTCGGGAAAGTGCACTTCAATCAAGCCACGTGTTTGGTTTGGCGCCACTCAAGACGCACTGATAATAATCGATAAATTCCCCGTTGTCTGGCCCACACCCGCAGCGGATTCCGTCATGCGTTTTTCACGGACAGCCTTTTCCGCGAAACAATGCGATCTATCGGCGATGCTTAGGTGAAATTTC
The DNA here is from genome assembly GCF_055798465.1 of Pogonomyrmex barbatus. Lineage (NCBI taxonomy): Eukaryota > Metazoa > Arthropoda > Insecta > Hymenoptera > Formicidae > Pogonomyrmex > Pogonomyrmex barbatus. The sequence goes on along the minus strand of NW_028297112.1, from coordinate 4,056,444 downwards.
GCAAGATTGCATAGAAAAGTAGTATTCGCTCACCGCCTTCTTCTGTTACTTTATAGCTTTAAGCTTCCATGATTAAGTTTCGAATTGTGATTTATTTTCTATCTCAAATCAAATGGCGTAGTTTTGCATTAAATTGCTTCAGAAAATATATGTTACAGAGAAAATTTTTATTACATCGTTACACCGAACAATTTGGGTTTTATTGTCTTTGCGATTGACTTTCTCATTTTTATATCTGCGAGGTGGTTTTTACTTCTGTTCTGACTTTAAATTTTTAAAGTGCGAGATCTTTCATGTGTCTTATTTTCTGTATGTAAAATGCAGTGTGCTGTGCGATCAAAAGATCCAGAAAAGGCAAAGAAACATTAGGAAAGAAGGTGAGACAAGGAAGATGAAAAGATGCATAAGGATTATATTATGATATAGGACAGAATATATGGGGGGAGGGGGTAATGGGAGAGGGGCACTGGCACGTATGATTATACACCATCACGTACGATTATGGTCGCTCGGTTGGCTGTGCGAAATCGGCGCATTACGAGCTTATCGCAGGCGTGTACGATAATCGTTAAATTGAGATAGGGTAGATAGACAGGTCCATGATATGGTCAAATTTTAATAGATATCGAAAGCAGCAGTTATCGTTTCCTATCTCCATTTAACACGCTAAATAAGTCAGAAATATCTCTTGAAACTGAAAGTTTGTTCAGTATTCACAAAATTATTAAATTCTTTATAAATTTATATGAATTATTTGATTTATATGAAAAATTAAAAACTCTTAAATTAAAACTCTTTCTCTCTTTCTTTTATAAAGAGATAGAAAATTATAGATATTTGTAAAAAGATATGAAAATTTGAACACTTTGGAAAAATATTCTTTGATAGACATAAATCTTCCTGCAAAGTAAACTGACAGGTAATTACTTAATTAAAAAAATGTTAAAAAAATTTGGATGGTAAGAATATAGAAATTAAAGGAGAAAAAATTACAGAGAGAAAGTTATGACGCGCAATTGAGATAATAATCGTGTCTAAATTTAATATTTCATATGAACTTTCTGGGACAACTTGCATTTTTCAGATTTATACAGATCATACGTAAGCTTATTTTAATTCCTAATAGAATTTCTAATAGAAGATCTAATCGATGAGAAGGTGGAGGTGGAGATAGATAGATCGACGTTGTCTCTGCAAACGGGGAAGAATAGACCGCGAAAGGGGTTGAAATCCTAATTAACAGCATTGATCCGCGTTCATTTGCATGCGTAAACAGAGGGATCGGTAGGCGCAGATTCTTGGTAAATCCAAGAGTGACTCTAATGCACGAGATAACCCTTCGCAACTTCTCCATTTTCCATAGAATAAAGCAGAGTACAAAAGGATGTAGTTTTGAACATTAAAATGTAAGCAAAGAGAATTCATATAATTTTCGTGATAGATAGTTTTAAGGAATGTATAATATCTTAATAGAAGGAAGTTGGAAAAGAACTGATAAGATTGATAATGTTGATAATGGAACACAAGAAATAAAGAATGTCTTTTTATAATTTTTGTTTTAAGATTTTGATCCTTGAGCTCAGTGTATTACATTTTTTTTTTAGAGAGAAATATTAAAAATTAGATATTTTGTACAATATTATTAGCAAATAAGAATTAAAAACACGAGAAGAATTAGAACGAGGAAAGAAGGCACAGAATAAAAAAGGGAAAAAAATATTTTACTATATATAATAACGGATATGTCAATGTAATAAGAATATTTTAAATAAATAATATTTGCCCGCGCAAATTGATCATTACGGGAGAAACAATTGAGTCATCGACGATTCGGTGATCTCATCTTCCCTGTCGTTGTATCTTCATGTTCCATGGAACGCGCGCTCAAACAAAGACATTATACCCTGCGCGCCGTGATTACTGTCATTAGCTCGTGGACATCCTGTTGCATCTCTCCCGATATAATTTCCACGACACCCTCGAACCCGACCGACCCACGACGCCGGAGCATTGCGCTATTATAATACTCATCTGGAAAGTCCATATTCTGAAACTCTGTAAAATCCGATGAGTATCTAAGTGCAAAATTCGCGTAAATTCATTCGCACGAAATTGACATTATGCGCAAATTGAAATAGAAAGTTCGATATCGGAAGAATGGATTAATTAGAAACCGACGTATGATCGTCGAATATCATAAAATTAACAGTAGCTCGAGAAAACATTTGAAAATATCGTTTGTTTTACAGATGTGCTGACGCTTAAATATAATTTATATAAATCAGCGTGTATTCAAACACTATTTTAAAAGTCAATTTAAGTGTTTTTTATTGCATACAAAATATTTTTCAGTCAGCCACAAGATCTGTATTTTTATAAAATTTCAGTTAACGTAACTGGATAGCACCGGTTACATTTCGATATAAACCATTTTAATATTGCATTTCCGAGTTTGAGTAATTCTCCCGAAAGATTTCTAAATATTCGTTTAGATCTCTCGGTGCGCCTGTCTGCAAATTACACACGCGTTACTTTTGCGTTCGTTTAAACGGAAGCCATCTCTTGCGAAAAAACGGATTTTACGGAGTCGCCGACGGCAAGTTTATCGACGAATACGAGAAATTCCTGATCTTCGTTATGAATTTTTTGTCGACATATGCGCGGAAAATTTGATGGGTCGACGGCCAAAGTAACCGGGAGAGCGCTGTGAAATCGAAGTATAGCTTCGATATCCGCGTCGATGAATCGCCCGCAATTGATATGAGCGCTTGGCTGAGAGCTTTCCTCTTTAGACATCAAGATCAAACGTTTTAACCAGTCGGTAAATACGCGCGAATTTGCTTGTGCGACTGGAATAGTGATATCGTTAATTGATCGTTCGTTTCAGCTTCGATGAAAAGCGGAATATAACAAAAATTATCATCATTTCTCGTACAAATTTTCAGGATCCTCTCTTTCTTCTTGATATTCTTGGGCAAAGAGAATTAAATACATTGTAGTTTAATTCAGTGCGTAATAAAAAATATGGAAAATTCTTAATGCGTTTGAAATGATGTAACCGTTGTTTCATTATTTTATATTAATATTGTTATCTCCACTTGTGATTTCTTACGTCTAGTGCGTGAGTAGCAAAACATCGTGATTATTCTATGCGGCGCAATCATTTTGCTTCTCGACGTGGCATGCGGAATTACAATCGTGTCGTTACCGGTGTGGAATCACCAGTGAAATTAATGGCTGTGCTGTACCATCGAGGAAAGGACCTGGCTATTGTGCGACTCGCGGCTAGATGAGTTTCAATGCCAATGAAAATCATTGCCGGACAGATAATTAAAAGGTAATGAACTTCATGGTTATGTAGATCGCGCTGAGAATAATGGGCGGTGGATTATGTTTCGAGTTTGTCGTCGCCATTTGCGGACGAAAACATAAGACATTTTGCAGATTTACTTAATTGTTCGTTGTCATGCAATAAGAAAATGTTTATTAAACAGTTGAAAATATTTTTATAAGAGATTATTCCTTTCTTTTTGATTTTTAACTAATTTTTAAACCGTTATTTTATTTTTGTGGCATTATTGAAGAAAGGATAATAATACATTGACGTCAAATTTCTTTTTCATTAAAAATTTTACGTGATCTTCGTTATTTTTGTGTTTGATTAACGAGCAAAAATGAAAATGTCTTATTTTTACGATTCGGGTCACACTCTTATGGAAGGAGTCTGATAAGAATTTTCGATTAATGCATGAGATGTCTCTTATTTTCATCCTGAAATCCTCGAAATCCAATTGCGACGATGCGTGGTCGATTTTGATGCGTCTCGAGTCATTCGAACTTAGCATATCAAAGCCCTTATCGAGGCGAGTTGAGGGCAGCCGCCATCTCCAGATGGTCGAGTTGTCGATATCCCTCTGGAAATATCCCGGGGAAAGGCGAAATTCAGAAAATACGTGTATACAATACACTCGCTTTCTCGGCCAAACGTGACATAAATACTCGTCGGTAACTGCTTGACAAATCAGAGTGCAAATCAGAGTTCATGTAGAACGCGCCGAGCTAAAACGGAAAACATAAATCGCACGATGGATAAAATCAATATTAAAAAATGGATATTCCACCGAAAAAAAGATCTTCTTTTATTGAAATAATATTTTATGATAATGCAAAACGGAACATATTTGTAAAGTATTATATAAAATATCGAGAGGTATATATTTTATATTCAACGAAAATAAAGAAATATTACAATAAAGTCTATTTTCTATATACTCAATGTTAAAGGATTAATTAACAATGCATTAATTTAATTTCTGACATAGAACAATTATTAACATAGTGAACTTTAGCTTTATAATATTAAGATTTTTTTCGCGATATGTAATTCTACGTCTGCTTATCTTATAATATAATCTAGATAAAGAATAACAACAACTAAATAAAATCTAATATAATCTGTAATATTATCTAAATAAGAATTTATATTTTAAGATGAAATTAAATCATACTGCTTTCATACTAGTTTTTGTTTTTTTCCATAACTTTATTATTTCAGTACGATTCGTTTGGTATAGCGGTTATTCTTTTTGGCAGGATGGATTTTGATAGCTTTCTGTGTGACCATCCGAAAACCGTTTCTTGCTTCTGGAGCGCTTTTTCCGGGTCATCTCCGATTACGTTCCTGCCGTGGTAACCTCGTATCTCGTTTCGAACCCATATCGCGAGAGATCGAGCGATCGCCAGCTCCCATTTTTCTACTTCTCCAGGTATAATGGGAGAACACAGAGTACGGCGGTCTCTCTATGAGCTTGAAAATAATAGAAGCGCTTCCGCGCCTCTCTTTCTCTCGAGTGTTCTTTGAGGACTTCTGACGGGTCGTGAGTGCTCGCGTTATGGTTTATGATGAATATGTCGTCTCGTGTTACTCGATTAATGCTTTCTTCACCGTTCTTTCTGCTCGTCGAGAATAATTCCCTTCCTCTATTCTTCAAAATAGATCTCTCCATTTACCGGTACTTTCGTACTCCCCGCGTGCTCTGCTTTTATTTCCTCCGTCTTGCGAGAGATCAGAGTTTAAATTTTAAAGCGACAATTCTAATTATTTTGTTGTCAGATTACTTAATGTTATTAAGAAAAAACAAATATGTGTAATATTGTTTTCTACATACAATTTTAAATTATAATTTAATTTGTGGTTAATATTTAATTAGAAAAGAAGATATTAGGTAAATTTTGAGAAAGAAGTCTAATTTGACATTATACAAACTTTATACGCATAAAATTTACATCGACACTCTTCTATCTTGATAATGATTTATTCCGTCACATTTGAATTAAATATCGAATGATCTGAAAATCATTCGATATTTAATTCAAATGTGACGGAATAAATCATATTACTGCTTTTATAAATAGATACTTTTGTTAAATTGTTATATCTACAAATTAGATCATAACGAGCAAGTGCTCTCGCAATTTCTATCATAAAACTTTCTTAAAACGAGTTACAAGTGAATTGCGTTGTTGCATATCAAATGTAACTATCTCGAATCATTTCGGACAATCTTCTGAAATCCTCTAATTTAATTCCGAGAAGTAAATCTTGTTTGCTAAGGAAACCAGAAATGATAGCTAAGTGTCACAGTGATGGCTGCCTACGTCATATCCTTTGGGACGAATATAAGGGAAAGTCGACATTTTCCTTTTATGCTATACTTGGATCTGCTCTCCGCGCAAACGGCAGATCAATACAGTCTTTTTTTATGCACTGCGTTCGGGCAGCTTCTCGAACTACTGACGGTAAACTAAATATAAACTTGACAAAAAAGGACCGTCAGCAACGCCTGACTTGTACGACACGTCGTGAAACACGCATGGACGAAAAGACGCTCGTATAACGTATACTAGCATTATAAGTCAACGGCATCTTGCGCTACCGTAAAAGTCCGTGTCGCTTTTATCGTAACTTGTAAAAGCGCATGCTCGAGAGCGACTTAAACAACAGTGCCGTCATCAGCGCAATAATCGTCTCAAATAACAGTCGCATAAAATTTTTCCTTAAACATAACGCTCATATATCGCATCCTCTTATATACCAATAATGATTCTCTTTTGAGACCAAAAGATTGCTTTAGATTAAAATCAAATATTCAATATGCAAAAATTGTACATCTACCTGTAATATAATATACAGAATTATAGAAAAATTACGTAAACGTTACGCATTACGAAAATATTGCAAGATCTTTTAAGATCAGATAAATGTAACTTATAATTAAAATCAACTTTGCATGTGAGTTTCTAATGTTGATAGATACAATCGTTTATCAAATCTTTAGCCGATTGTAAATTTCTTGAGATAATTCACTCCCGAGATCGCTCTTTAAACAGCGAGAGCTTTACTCCACGGCGCGACGCTTCCGATTTCCGGAGCTAATCAGTCGGGATTCTTAGATTCGGATGCTGTATGCCGACAGCGTAGTCGGCGCTACGTGGCGAGGGAATAGCAATTTCCTAGATTTAATTAACCAATTATCACATGTCGGCGGGCTCGGTGGCGCGCTTAACCGAGTCACGTAAACAAGCAGCGGTACGTCTCGGATCTCGGGGACGATTCCATTCGCGACAAACGACGTTACGCAATACGTTTAGATCGGGAATCGAGTGGTTAACGCGAATATTTAGCCGACTGCGAACAATCGCGAGCCGAATACGCAATGGCCAGACGTCATTAAATGCGTTTCTCAATCATAGGTACAAGAGAGCCTGGTATATTCTGGAGATACATCGCAGTGATATAAAAAATATAATGCTTTAATGCTAAAAGAGATTTAAATGTATTAATATAAATATTTAAGTGTATTAATATAAATGTAATATCAGATTTTTATAAATGTATTTGTTTGAAATAAAAAAAAATTCGTAATTATAAATGTTGTAATAATCCGAATAAAATAGAAACGAAGAAAAATATTATTAATATATATTATTAAAATAACTGAAAAAGTGACTTTAAATCGTGTATAGAATTCTTATGTTTTTAATACGTTATATATTGAAAGACGACCGTAAAATTTTATTTTATAATGAAAAAAAATATATATAATATTTATAGGAAATATGAAATTAAACTAATTAATTGATAGGATTCAGAAATAATTATTGAAGGAAGTTAGATTAGTTGTAAATGTCATTATTAGCGAGTAAGGTTCGTAAACATAATTGAATTCAAATTTTTGTCGATTTTAATTTTTAATTTCATATTTAATCCAAATGTTACTATATCTGTTATTATTGAATTTTTATATTTGCCAAGCTATCAATTATGGAGATATTGCTTCACGATCACGTTATAATGCAATAATTTTATCTGAATTTTTTGTAGACGGAGAAAAATTTAATTTCTGATTATTAATATTGCTATAATTGTTTCAGCAGATAGCTTCATGAAATCACTAATACACGATATAATAATTTTATAATATTTATTACTTTCCGTAAGATTTTATTTTATAATGAACACTTTATGTATAACTGGAATATATTTCAGTTCAGAACGAGTTGTAACGTTATTACAACATATACATAACAAAATACTAAATTTGTCAAGTATTAAGTTAAAAGTTTTAACAGCATCCGAATTAGGAACTTTTAACGAACGTTATCCTTTATTTAATATGTTAACAATATGTACTTGATTCAACGCACGAACAAAAACAAGGACATAAATTTCGCAGTTATAATTATAGCAATACATAAAATAAGACAAAGATTACGAGACCTGCTCACCGCTCATCCGTCTTCCATAAACAAAACAATAGTTCGCAACTTTGTGCGTATTACCGACTTATCGCCTCTCGCTTATCCATTTTGCTCCATCGTCTCGCATGTTGTTTTCACTCTTAGCAGAAGATCTAATATTCGCGTAATATTCGCGAGTTTTATTGAGTTTGAAGTATATCGATGAGATATACAGCTAATAATATGAGGCACATGAACATTTGTGTTTTATCATATGTGATTGAATTTTACATTTGAAGCATGATTATATTTAATCTAATCATTTACATTCTAATTGTAATTATTTTTTAACGTATACTTTCCTTATATAAATTCTTTATATAAATTTATACAATATTTTATATAAATTATATAATTTATATAAATTGGAAGTCTATTTTTGTGAGAATTCTGCAAAAATATTTAATAAAATATTAAAATCAATCTTTCATTTTGTAATACTAATATCACGTTTTTCATTTCCTGTAATAAAAGCTCGTACTTAAGGGTCATAAATTTAATTTTCCGAATGCGAAGCACGCGCGAACGTGTAGTGACGTTACGTGCACGATACACGCATCCAATTGCGATTGTGATTCAGCAAGACTATCCGTAGAGAACTATTGGATTCCCATTATTAAGGTTTCCATCGAAACGCACCTTCTTCCGTCCTTTCGTAAGCAATATCTCGTCGCAACTTTAAGCTTATAAATTAACGTATTGCATTTGCACATGTAAAGCGATGTTTTAAAAAACTCAAAAAGTTCAGTGATACATATGTTTTAATTACAGGAAAAACTATTTTTTAAATTATGAAAAGTTTTTTTTGAATAATGAGAACGGTTGAAAATACACATTTGTAACAAAATTTTTTACTATCATATTTTTTATAATATACATAGTTTTTATTAAAATGTATTCGAAAGAAAGGGGGCAATCTTTTTTCGTATTTACTTAGATACCGCAAATGAGTGACGAAAGGTTGCCGCTGAGAGACGTAGTTCTAATTTGACAATGAATGATAACCACAACGGCAATCAATGTCGGATGTCAAATGGAATGGGTTTGTGGCAGCTTTCTAGCTGAGTAATGCCGGCTACAGCTGGACTGAAGATTATGCAACTTTCGTAATAGGCTGCTAAGAATGTCAGCGTGCACAACGGCAAATAAATGGTCAATTTAAAGGCGGCATCACAATATAAAATAATAATCATAATAAATTATAATATACAATTAATCGTGGAACATATTTTTTTATAAATTATTCTATAGCTTTCAATTAATAATACATATAATTATATATAACAAAAGATTATAAGATTTAGACTCAAGTATTTACATTTTTCATACATTATCCATTTATGCGTTATTCACTGCACTTATTATGCAGATTATGAATTGGCTTTACACTTTGGTTTATGAAGAGCGAGCGCGATCTCTTTTCATTTGCGCTTCATGCGCTAGCCGAATTGTCATCCGCGCGATTTATTAAAAGCTGGGGAAGCTACCACTGTATTAATCCGCCATTCTCATAGTCCTCGAAATGTCCGCTATTACGGCCCTTTGAGGCCGCCCGCGCGCGAGCTCTTGCAATAAATCGCGCGTTCCACGGACGACTGTGAACGAGCCGGATAAATTATTCCCCGCCGACTTTTCGCTTCCGGTATTTACGAGGCTCCGCTTTCCCGTCGTGTTTGCTCGCTCGTTCTGCGCTTTTCCGTTACGTATTTTCGTGTGCCGCCTAATTAAATGTGTTTCCGTACGTTCCCTTTGAGGGCTCGCCCAATGCATTCCATTGCGGGAAAGTGGAGCGGGCTTTGACGGAATCAAATTGGCTGATTTTGGATGGGCTGCAATCATCGTCGGATGATAGGAACGATCATTCCAATAAAAGCCAGTGCATTGTAAAATTTCAGAAGACAATTTCATTCTTATTATTCTTTTATTACTTTTATAATTATTTAACGTCAATTTTAATCTTAAGTGATTAAAATTATTAAATCACATTTCTGCTTACAAGAACAAAATATTAACACATGCTATTTTGTTTAATAGTGATTCTCGTATGTCGCAGGTGTTTCTTCAATCTTTATCGATTATTATCATTATAAAGCCTTTTAAGAAATTAGGAGGCGACAAGTTGACGATCAAATGTGACCGGATGCAAATTGGCATCTTTCACTTATTCAAGGGAAACGCGCATTAATAATAAACGGTAAGCTTTTTCCCAAAGAAATCAGGGCGATGGTAACCCCGTGTAAATCCCCGTCAGGTAAATCCGAATGTATTAGGGAATTGTGGCGGGCGGGAAAGGGAGGAAGAAAAGGCGTGCGGAATAAAAAGGACCATTGAAGAAAAGCGGGCTGTTCAAAGCGGAATTCCACTTGGCTGTTACATATCTCCTAAATGCGAGATCCTCCTGTAGTTTCGGGATGTGACGCACGGTGTTGCGAGGCCGATAAATAATGTATCAGCCAGACCGCGAAACTTCGGGTGCGCGATGAATCAAGGCGGTGTGTACACGCGGAAATGGCGCGGCGCGAAGTAACTTGTTGCGATGTAAATCAAACCGGATGAATCTAGACGGAAAACAGAAACTCGTCCGTCGTCTCGCCCGCAATTTTGCAATATCGCGAGAGGAGAACGGCGCACGGCGCCGAAGCGAGATTCCCGGAGAGATCGTTCTGGTACTCGCCGTTCTCTTAACCGTTCTCAAGTGAATTTTAAGGTGGAGACTCTTAAGACGCGGTTAACGATATGATTACTATACTGTCGTCATACTGTGGTACGTAATGCGCAAGAGGCTCGCTGATATCGATGGAAAATTGAGGATAATTGGATTGACATTTTAATCTCGATCCGCGCGAATATATGATTATAATTTTGCACGGTAAAAATTTTCGCGAGTTTTTACACGCGATTAATTTTTTTTTTTTTTTAAAGAAGATTGAATCAAAATTCACGCGACTCTCATTTTCCGCAAAACAATTTCTCTCTATGAGATTTTTCCGTGATGATAATGAATCTGGATCGTTACCAATAATTGCTTCGGAAAAATTATCACTTTTTTTATGACCTAGCGTATGTGAGATTATACCGAGTTTCGCAATATCGTATAAATTACGATCATTAGATAGAAAAGTGATGGGGCCCTTGAGTCTAGCGCGCTAATATCTTTTAATTCGCCATTATCGACTATTTATTGCCTTATTATCCTATTCCTCAATAATTCTCGATGATCGCGTAATGATGAGCCAATTTTGCTCGAGGTATAGTTGGTTAAGATCGTTAAGCACCGACCAAACTTTTTAAAAATTATGCAGTTTTGATAAAAACATAATTTTTTAAACATATTTATTAAAAAATTGTTATTATACTTACTATATTCAGTTTCTTTTTTTTTAATAATATTGCATAAAAGTTTTTTAATTTCCAAATTGTTCACTATTCAATATATAAAAGACAAATATATTTTCGTTGTGACAGTTTTTTAAAAATTAATATTGTATATCAAAATAATAAAATAATAAATTTATTATGACATTACAACTTTGTAATAAGGTATTGTTCATATTTAAAATAAAAATTCATAATAATTATGCATTTGAAAACTTGGTATTTTCTTTATGTTTTTCATATAATTGTTGCATTCAAAAAGTAATGACTTCATCTAGTATCGAATTACTTAAACAATGACAATCTATTCTTCATTAAATTAGTCTCGGCGCTAATTTATTGTCCAAGTAACTGGAGAATGTAATTTTCGTTGTATAGGTGTGTACGATTAACATGCAAGTACATCCGGTAGATTCTGCATGGTTATCGAGACGTGGGAGTGCGGGGGTGGGCTTGAAATAGCGATGAGATCGTGCGCGTAATTGATTTTTTAATTTCGTTAAATTGCTCTAGGATTAGCGTTCGATATTTAGTAAAATATGTTGTACTGTTACTGATATTGAATTGAGAAGAGTATTTCTATCTTCGATAATATGAAGATGAAAAATCATATCATTATCATATCATTACACAATTCATAATCGTAAAATCATTTAGATTTTTGTATTTGTAATGTTGTCTTATTTTTACACGTAAGTAATAAATGTCAACAGTACAAACATGCAGTAATAATTTATAAGAGATAATTTTGTAATATTTTTTACTATACTTTACGTCTGCGCTGTCGCAGTTTTATAATTAAACGTCGATAGTTTTATAGTTAAGAGAGTATGTCTTCGAGATTTTGCACAAATATAACATTATCTTAGCCGTATTTAATTAAATCACGTGATCTTGAAGATACATAGCAGTTTCGTACTTCAAAATGCACTTATTTTTAATCCTGACGCGTATAAGTTATTAAATCTAATTAATTAAATTAATTAATTAAATTTAATAATATGAGCGATTTGCTTTTAGCGATTACTTATATGATCTTTGTCTAAATTTTTCTTGGTTGACTTTAAATATAAGGCATGTTTGCTTTTATATATCTTATTTTAGACGATTTTCTGCTTGAAAACATTTGTTATCGTGATTTTTCCCATGAGATAGCCGATTAAGAGTGCAAAAGAATGGAGCCGCATTGCTTCCGCTGGGAATCCAAATCCGTGGTGTCGTTTCCACAAAATTCCTCGCGCCGATTCCAGCACCGTCTAATTATTCCTCGTCGATGCGGATACGTACGGTAGACCACATGAAATACCATTCGCGATGCATGCAGAAAGGGATAATTTCGACGGAGGTTGCTCTTAACGGTTGTGCCTCTCCGGGCTACTCATCCGCGCCCTTTGCTTTTGCATCCCTTCCCCCGGGACATTATCTCTCCTTCTCACAGAGATCGCTGGTCGTAATGTGGGACTCTCCAACCTGCATTAACGCGCATTACATGAATCGAACGCAATTTCAGAATTTTCAATCGGCGCACCTCTTTTCCTCCGTTCCATCGTGCCCAATCGCAAAATCAAAGACACGCCGATCTGTAAATCGAAATCTTGTATTTTTCCTTTTCCGTCCGATGGAATAAAAAGGGGATTGAACGCAACGCGAGCATAAGCCTTATAAAATCAAAAAGATCTAAGAAAAAGGAAATAATGCAATTAACAGCATTAGAAAGATATAAATCAAAATTAACAAAATTTGCAAGTTAAGAACATAAAGCATTATGACATTTATATTACACTATTAAACTATGCTTTAAATAATATTATCAAATGTCACATTTTCATCATAAGCCGTGTCGAAGCCGTTTAATATCTGCATTTAATTTAATTTTCCGTGTAAAGACGTACTTATAGTCGTAGGAAATATTTATTATCAATCATTTTATCTTTATAACTGGCACTTTGTAAGTCGACTAAGTTGACTCCTGGGAACGGAAATGCGGCTAATTTTGACTAAATAAGTGACTATCAAAATGATTATGTAGTTACGCCGATTAAGGGATATTGACGTATGCGGCAAAATTAGATCTATATTACGCGATACACTCGGCCATGTAATCCTGGGTGGCCATAGAAGATTGGCATATTCCACGGAGCGAGTGAAATACGTCTCACTCGAAAAAGTCGAGATCTCACGGCTTCCTTTAACGAGCGAAGGTACGCCCTGAAGATCCCAACGATACCGTGATGATATCGAACGTCCATTACGGCCGCACACCTGCGTTCTCTTTCTCCTTTTCTCTTCCTCCCTTTTGTATCTACAAGGTATGTTGCGTATCGCCGGCGGCTCCTCTCCGACGGAGGACACGACAAATCGACAGTTTCTGGCGGCGCGTTTTCGAAGAGCCAGAGGGCACGGAATGCAGTGAGATGAACGCGGACAGGAAACCGAAATTGCGCCCGTTTTGCCGTGACGCATATATGGATATGATTTATCGTCTTTAAATGCAGATTTCTTGCGATCCCGTCGGGCATCTTGTCGGATAAATTCCACGATGCGATGTATATGGACGCTTGCGAATGTATTGTGTCTGGAATGTTTGGTGCGTTACTTGAATCACCACTCTTCTTACGTAACTCTTCTTACGGTAAAAGATGATAGCTTTTTTCCCGAAGATATGACAGACAAAGACAGACACATCATTTTTCGGCAGCAATTTTGTCATAATTCTGTACTCATTTATCTCAGAAATTTTATTCTTTTCTTTTTTGGAGCGTATTTCCACTCATCTTTGGCGTCCAATATAAAAATTAGACGATTACAACCATTTTTGGAAACTATTTAATCCCTTCGATATTCCATTAATAAATACAATCGTTTTAGTCTGAAAATATAATTATTTATTTAGTATTTTGTATTTTTTTATATTTTATTCTATGTTATTCTTCGACTTTAAGGTTTTGTTCTATTTTATTAAAAAAAAAAAAATTTTTAATTATGTCACATGTTTGCTGGGAAATTTGCTTTTCTCACGAACGAAATTTTGCGCGGATATCGAGAGATCGATGCGATCGAAACGCTTCCATGCTCTCGGAAATACGGCGGTGGCGGTATCGGAGCACGCAAAGTGGCGCGGCGGGTTACATCGCATTGGTACCCTTTATCGGCGTCGGATCTGCGGCGCATTTAGAAAGAGATCTCGGCCCGATGCAACGACCGACGCATCGTGCCGACCGGCACGAAATCGCTCGTTGCCCAAAGGCGTACCGACCGATCTTACACAGCTCTACTACTTCCTGGCCGACAGCGCGCCTAATTGCAGACGCGTTCTTCTGCGGAAAACAGCATGGCCACACACGCGGAACCGGTGGGTTCACGAAAAAATCTTCCCATTGCGTCCAAATTTTCGCTTTAACGGAGACCACACGATAATATTTTATTTGTATAATAATTTTTTATACATCAATTTACCTACACGTTATTTGAATATTAATTAATTTTTTTAATTACTATGAGCGCAATACATGCGATTATAATTTTACATGTTACTTGAATTTATTAAATGTTTGTTTGTTTAATTTGAGTTGCAGTAGAAAGTACTCTGCAAATATTTAATTGTAATAATTTAAATATTTTATATTTTCACCAAAATGACGCCTATAGATATATTTTTTTATGTTCACTTATGGTTTAGTTTACATTTAGTTACGGGTTCATAATCTCGTGCACTCGTCGGGAACGAATTCATTAGAAGAGCCAACTATCGGCTACGTCGCGCCATGAATTTTAATTAATCAATCCGCCGACTTTGGTCGAAGTTCGCGACGGAACTTCGTGCTTTCAGCGAAATCGACGCGGTTAATTTCGATCGAAGTTCAGCGACTCTCGTCTTTGAACTTCGGATCCCACGCGAATACTTTAGCCCGTATTCATGCCGTATATTTAGCGCTAAATGCGACTGTCTAATTCTCTTTGACGTAAGACGCAGTTTTACGCAATGTATTAAATATACAATTTTTACTTTCTGATATCTCAACTGCAGATGTTTTATATACATTTCGAGTCACTGACGTCACGCAGTCTTTCTATTAAACAAGACACATCCAGGAAGCAGGCCGTTCATTTTAGCGTCCGATCAGATGAAACTTTAGATACGAGAATATGGAACTGTGACGTAAATGCCGTTTTCGAAAAGCTGCTGCATTGCGAGTATTATGCCGCATAATGCAATCGCGATAGAGATAAAATTTCGCAGGACGCGTGTCGTAATTGACTTGATCGCTTGACATGACACGCCAGCATTTATCAAACGGATACGCTCACTCGCGAAGTATAATTTGATTTATATGTAATTACCGGGACCTCCATTATATCCACCTGACACGGATCAAACTCGAATTAGCTTAATCATAATCGAATGCCGGTCGTTTCAATCGGATGGTGAGAAGGGAGAGGGAGGTAATTAGTCGAGTCTCCTTTGACCGACCATCAACGTTTTTCATTTGCTCATCGTTCGATCATATTTGTATACTTATAAAATCGAAGGAAGTAATTTCTTATTTCAAACGAGTTTTAATGTGTCATAATCATCTCTTAGTCTAACGTTATTATTTTCTACTTATAAAATGCAAAATCAAATTTATATACAAAAATATATAGGATAATTTTAAATAAGCACGAAAAATTTTAGCAGATAAATCTTTGTCGAAAATTAAGAAGGAGGAGAGGTGGTTTTCATATAAACATATTTTTATATTTCTCTTTGAGGAATTACTCCTTCAAAGGAGGTCTAAATTAGATTTTTATATTTTTTTCAAATTTTAAATTTAAAAAATATTAATAAGTGTCTTTTTTATTTAATTAAAAAATTGCCCATCAAATCTCATTTTTCCAACTTGTTTAAAATTTAAGGGAAAAAAAGAAAACTTAATTTTACTTAGTTTCCTCTTTGGAAGAATTCCCGAGGGAAAGTTATAGGAATATATATTTAAAATCTTCCTTAATTTTCGACAAAGAATTATCTCCTAAAATTATATTTAAATTCAATCTGTATATAGATCACTATATATATATATATATTTACTATTACATTTAAATATATAACTTTTTTCAATTTTAGTTAACAGAGGTAAATCATCATGATACAATCTCTCAAAGATTGATGGTAGATTTTGGATTAATTATATTCTCGGAAATGCCTAGCAATCGTGGCCACTTCTGGAATCCTCCAGGATTTCGGTACGTGAAATTATATCGAGTGGGTGAACGCGGATTTCCATGAGTCATGCAAACGATTATGGTCGGTATCGGAATACCGTTGTGGATATCGGCTTGCTTAACCGTTCAATTCTGCGGTTTTGCGTTTTTCCGTGGCGTCGTGCTCGAAGATTCCACACGGCCGCGCGTCTTCGCGGAAACTTAGTTTGCTTGCTCGCTGCTTCACGAGACTTTTCTCTCCGCACATAGACGGGTTTTCTACGAGGATTCTCTTCCGTTCGATTTCAAAGTAAAATATCGGGGAAATCACGAAATTCGCGCAATGCATGAGCGACGAAATGCGCCGTACTTCGCACGCATCGCGAATATGGATAAAATCTATTTTCGCATCGATATCGCGATATTCTCGAGATTTTCCCCTTTAAAGATGAATAAAAGCGTAGCTATTTGGCCGCGCGTCTCTCGCGAAAAATATCTCGCGCACGTATCCAAAAAAAAGGTTTGCATATGTATGAGCTACGTGTATGGCAACATTAGCGAACAGAGAAACTGGATACTTTACGTAGTCATGAGGAAAAAAGGTAATATCAAAAATCAATAATCGGTATTCCCCGGCTCTATCTTTCTATCGCACGATTCTCCTCGCAAACGCTTGTTAAATACTACGCAAAAACTGCTTCAACCGGCTGTTTACAACCGGCGATTCCCATTTCGTTGCGGTTAATTCGTTTAGCCATCGGACGGGGCATTGAGCGCGAATCGAGTTAATATCGAGTGCACGCTCCGGTTGACCGGACTCTCCCTTTCTCTCTCGGCTCGGCTTTCCCCCGTCTGATTATTGGCGAACGGGACTGGGAAAAAAAAAGCAGTCCTGTTGCCATGGCAGTCAAATCGATTACTGAGTGGCAGGTAATGCGCGTGTAATGCGTCGATTGCAACCGTCGTCGTGGCGGTCGGCTGTACCCTTCCGCGGTCGCCGAGTGCACTTGTTGAGTGACACAAGGCTGAGATGCGTTATGCACCATGCTTTTATCGGTGATCGAATGCACGGGATTTGTTGATTAAATGAAGGCCGATTGCGAACGATGCGTTTTCTTTTTAGAGACTACGCCTTTTAGAGACTACGATTGAGAGATTATATTATGTCGATGTCTGTTGCACGAATAAAATTGTTTAATAATAAAATTAAATCTAAGTAGAATAATTAATTTTAAACGACATTAATTTAATTTCTAAAATTTATTTTAGACATAAGAAGGTTTAAAAATTCAGTCGAAAAATTAAAAGAATAAAATAATTTGCCTATTAGAGACTATAATTGATGCCTATTGGACGAATAAAATTATTAAAAAGTAAAATTAAATCTAAGCAGAAAAATTAATTTTATTAACATGATTTAATTTCTAAAATTTATTTATTTTAGACACTTAGGAGGACACTTAAATAGATATTGAAAATTTGAAAGAAATGATAGTTATGCATTATATTCGTGCCTGTCAAATTACGTTCGTTCCCTTTGGGATTTCTTAACATCGCCGTGTAATTTTTGATTTTTTATTATCGCGAAATACTTGACTGCGTGGTTTGTTCGTCGAGTTTTCCCGGAAGAAGCCGATCATCCGTAATCATCGATGCAAATCTCACACCTCGGGTTAGATGCATCGTACCGGTTGCGCGGGAGAAAGCGCGATTTTCGCATCTCGCGGTGCATTCTCCGACTCGCGCGATAGAAATCGCCTGCACCGCACGCTCGGAAGGATTAAGAAAAATATATACATTCTATATAAACACCGCCACACGGTATTTCCGAACCTATCATTTCTAAAGATGTCTCGAGGTTGGTCAATTATTACACGCGCGGTGCGAAATGCGTGAATAATTTCACGAGAATTGAATTAATCTTGCGTGTATATATAAAAATGTATATATAAAAGATGTGTGAGACTTTCAAAATATTTTCCGCATCTTACCTATTGCGCATCGAACACGGTTTTAGAACATAGCTTTTGTGTGTGATAAATATGGATCTTTATTTCCAAAGTGTGACGTATCAGTTTTCGACTCCATAGAAACTCGGTAAATTAAGATCTAGGAAAAATTAATTAAATGTCTTTTTTAGTAGCAAGTTGTCTCCTAGTTATAAAATAACTGTCTTTGCATGCGATCTTTTCTAAATATTTGGCAACTATCTATTTTTAATTTGTGCCACAAAATTACGAAATTGTGTTTTTGATATGATGACTAAAAATTATTCCATGTCATATATTAATACATTTTTTCCGATATCTTGTTCTATATTCTACAATGTGACATTTCGTTTAAATTTAATATAAAGAATTCTATAAATTTTTTTATTGGATTTTAATTTAAGTTTTAGAAATTTAAGTTTTATATTAAATTAGATATCAATTTTACAACACTTTTATTCGTTTCTCTTTATTATCACTCAAGATAATTTAATGAAAATTTCTATAATCGGACATTTTATTTTCGAGTTTTAAGATTGTTAATAACTTTCTACTTCTAAATCTTTTTATGTTTTTATGTAAAATAATTTTTTTGTATATTCACATATATTTAAACGTGACAGTTAGTGTTTCTGCGAAGATTGTCGTATATGATAAAGTTACATGTCGCGGCTACATCGGAGTTTCTTGTTTAAAATTTCCGTTGACGGAGGCGGAATGTTACACTCGCAATCTCATTGCAGAGTGACTCACAAGATATGAGCTGTCGTAAACGTCCGCGATTGCAATTTTTAAGTGTGCTGTTCGTGACATAGCCTCGTTATATTAATGACAATATTATTGCAACATTGCGTTTTCTACATAGGCAGAACGCGGGCTAAAATGATATTACACTATATTTTATTTTACAAAATAATTTAATAATGCTAAATATTTCTGGTATAAATGCGAAATTGAAACGCCAGTTGCGATTTTGTGTAACAGTCGATCTGGTCCGATTTCCGGCGCACTCGAATGTGCATACAAATAGGCGAAAAATATTTTTCCGTTTTCCGCGATTTTGCCTCCCGTTACGATAAAATTGATACGCAACAAATCTACTAATTGGAACTTGTAAAGTCTATTGATACGTGAATTTAGTTACATATATAAAATTTGTTTGTAAACATCATACTAATTGCCCTAAAATGTAATATCTTTATCTATAATATTTTGAAATACAGAATTAAAATAATTCTAATTTTATTAATTAAATTTTTCAAACAGATTGAAAGATTGATGAGATATTATGATAATTAAATATAATTTTATGAGTTTTATTTATATATTACAGCATTTTAATATCTATATTATTATTAACTATATTAACATTTTAATATCTATATTATTATTATCTATATTAATATTAAAAATATTATTAAATATTACTAAAAATATAAAAATATTTCTATTTGAGGATTTTGTTTACTTTTTCAAGATTATTTTATCGTTATAATAAATTAGGAATTATTCCGGTTAAAAAGCTTATTACTTAAAAAAATTGAAACTATGAGTTAATATAAAACTAAATTAGTTTAATTAAAAACAAAAATCTGTACATGGCAATATTTTTTGAGATTATTCGCATTATCGTGTTATTTTTCATTTGCTCAAGACTTTATAACATCAAAGCCTGTATACGCATCTCTAGTCAAAATATCGGCTTGCTAATAATCTCATTTCACGAGAAGTGCGCCTTATCGAGTGAAAGGTAACAACGGAAATAAGAACAATAACAGGATGAAGGAAAAGAAAAAGATGATAGATGAGTATATACTCGAGGTATAAACAGGCTATGCTTATTAGTAGCGCCTCTATGCTTGTCGCGACTAGCTATGAGAGACTCAAGCTTCAGCAGGTGTTACCGTCGGGAATAAGAATAATGAAAATGGAGGGGAAGACGGTAGTCGGGTGCAAGAAGTCGACTTTCAGAAATGTAGAGCATGGCGGTAGCTCTGCTGGCGTTGCATCATGATTATCGTCACCCCATCTTGGCGAAAATAGAGGCGAGAAATTTGAGCTAATCGTGCAAGAACGACGAAGGGAGTTTGAAATAGTATTATTTTGTATTTTTTAAACAAATAGAGATTCATTTACTATCACATATTAAGTAATGTAATAGTAATTAATGATAATTTTTTTTAATTAATAAAAGTCCGAATGCTTAAATCTCAAAGTTTAATTTATCAAATTTAGCTAATAAAATGAATTGAATTTACAAATATTTCATTTTTCCGCATATTTTTTGCATATCGAAAATTTTTATGATTATCTTGTAATAAAGAAAAGGACATTTCAATGCGCTGGAATCTGTAAAGCCTCTAATTCAAATGAATTAGCCGTTTTTTTACGTTAAGAGATTTAAGAATAAGGAATGCATAGACGGAATAGCTTTATGAGCAATAATTTGGACGAATCGGACGTTCCATTTCCGCAAGTTCAATGCTATATCGCATAATAGCCGCGATGTAACATCGTGTATTAACGGTGCCACGGTGGATTAAGATGCGACGGGAAATACCGCATTTGGCGTCATGCGATGCGACGGAGGAAAAAAGAGAAAGGGTTAATTTCCATTTACACGGCACTCGTTCCAGGAACGAAATATCCGGCTGTCACAGTTTCGCGCGCATCACGCGATTGTTTCCGTTCGTGTCGGTCGTCCGCCACCATATTTTTTAGCACCTTCTCACTCTTTGAATCTCGTCCTGTGCACTCGAGACGGAGAAATACGCGAGAAATACGGAAAGCTTCTTGAACGGCGCGACGCTGATTAAGCTGCGTTCTTCGTCCCCGCTCTTCCCATTTTCCTTCACCTTCTCATCTTTCTTCTAGTTTTCTTTTTTCTCGTATCGTTTCATCCTTCATTTGCGTACTACCAGTACTACCTCTTCGTAACGTCCGGTTAATTCGAATTTGTTACTCGCGCCGGCGTACAAAGACAACACACTAATGAGCGGAGACCGACTTCCGTTCGCGAAGACCTGGCCCAATTTTCTGTTTCGTTTGCAGTCCTGACATGATGGCTTTTAATAACGCTCTGTTAATCTGTGTCACTTGAGTTTTATTTGCGAGTAGAAAAAAGAAAGATGTACGTAGTCTGGTAAAATGATGATCGAAAAGAACAGGTGCAATTTAGATATTTAATAATGCTATAATTAAGAAACACACATTTATTAATGATAAATTATACTATATCAATTGCAAAACTTTAAAAATTTTGCAAATGATATAGTATAATTTATCATTAATAAATGTATTTCTTAATTATAGCATTATTAAATATCTAAATTGCACCTGTTCTTTTCGATCATCATTTTACCAGACTACGTACATCTCTCTTTTTTTCTACTCGCCACTTTTTTCTACTGGATACATGTTGACAAGATTTATTTAGAAGAAAATTGAATTCAGTACATGCAATCGCAATAAAGTGTTAGCAATTATGTGCACGTTCATAGATGAATGAAGATTCGGTTAAGATGGGATTGAAGTCAGGGATTGAAGTTAGTCTTCTTTTTTGACATTCAGTCACGCATATTCACTCGGGACAGGCTCTCCTTTCACCGGCAGCAGTGTCAAGATAATAATGCTAATTACAAGCGAGGACATCGTGAGGAATGCGATATTAAAAAACGTTTCAATTCCATTTACATGCGGATCCGTTCTCAGAATCCATCACTTTGCTGCAGCTTGTTCTGCATCGTTTGGATGCAACTTCTTTGCAGTCGCTGCCTCACTTTTAATGCGTTTCTCTTTTATTTCAATGTCAATCACTTCCAAGAGGCCATATCTTCATTTTTGCAATTCTGATTCTTGATTATTATTATAATTGTTGTCAGAATTAGCATACATTCTGATCGCGTAACTGTTGCATTTTTAGTGTCAAGTTTGATTATTTGTTTTTGGACTGCGGTTTTTCCTCATGTAAACATTACAGACGATATAGAATTGGATTGAAATAGCTTTTAATGTTAAATATAGAATAAAAATATAAATCTGTCAATCTCTAACAATATTAAGCATGAATACAAATATTCAATCCAATAATCCAACCATTTTTATATTGTTTTAAAATTATTATTTTAGAAATTTAAAAAATTTTTCATTACTCTTTATTATGTGTAAAAATATTTTTTGTTTTTCTATCTTAATTTAATGCGAAGAAATATAGTACTCAGATTAAAGAATTTATTTCTGTTCTTTTTGACATTCCGCCATGTCGTACAACCAAACATAACTAGTTGCAACGCGTTTTGTTGTCAGTTACTTTATGTTTGTACCAAATTAAAGTTGGAGTTACAGATGTTTCCTATCTAACTTTGCTGCACTCACAACTTTGGTAAGTTTGCAATTGTTTCGTTCTTGCGCTATCCAAAGAGTTCTCTTTCGATTAAACATCTTCTATATATGACTTTCAGTTAAATCTCTGTATTTCTCTCTTTCTCTCTCTCTCTCTCTCTCTCTCTCTCTCTCTCTCTCTCTCTCTCTTTTCTTTTGAATACAATATATACACTAAAACATAAACATATAATTATGATATATAAAATATAATATAATATAATATAATGCTATAATATTTTTTATGAATTATCTTTTTATTCTTTAAGTTCTTTTCTGTCATATCGTTAATGAGTAATACCTTATTTTATTAAAAGTTCTTTTTTTACCTCACGTAGTGGCAATAATATTAATATTAAATTATATTTAAAGATTGATGCTATTTACGACATTATTGATAAAGTCTGCGACATTAATAATGAAATGTGAAGCATCTTCTTTTTGTATCTTGCATTGCGATATCTTCATATGCTTGATTTAAAGCATAGTTCAGTCAATGTCGTCGAGTTATAAGTAATCGGAGACGTTTAATTTATCGGAAGAATATAAGTGCGAGCTTATACGTGGGCAGTGATTATCAGGTTGAGCCGAGTCGAGTCACTCTAAATGATCCACCGTATCGTGATTTACCGAGACCTCTTGCGCTCATGAGGGTTTTAGAAATTCATCAGGTGACAGTCGCCTTTCACTTTTCGTCATGAAATATTCTAGTCGGCATAGTATATTCTAAGCAAGTGTATTGATTTTCCAGAAAGTAATACAATTTGTCTAAGATTTTTTTTTATTAAAGTACATTGCGATCGTTTGAATCTCTGCATTAACTATACGTCGCGAATACGCAAATTTTTATTATACGATTAAGAAATATATAGATCTCTAAACATCACTTTAGCTTTTTCGAAACACATTACTCGTATGAAATTGGAAAAGAATAAAGAGTGCTACGCAATTATTTTACCTTTACAATCTCTCCGCTCGTATTCTCGTCGATATATCGACGCGAGACGTTCGACAGACGACAATCGGGCGCGTTCAAAGGGTCGTCGTCGTCGTCGTCGTCATAACGTCCCCTTGGACTGGATCCATTTCGATCCGTGCCTTTATGGACAAGCCGCGAATGTTCGTCTCGACTTGCTTGCGATTGTTCACGTCCAGCCTCCACTTCCTCTCGTGACGAGATGGCCAAACGTTAAAAGTGCTACGTCCGCGATAAGTGCGACAGGGGATATGGGGAAGGAAGCAGAGAGGAAGGCACCCTTTTTATTCTCTGGACGATCGAAGCCCTTCTTCGCGGACGAAAACCGATTACGACGGGGGCTGTCCTGTGCCCAGAATGGACCGAAAATGAAATTGCACCAGAAAGTGTCTATATTATCTCCCCTCGTTGCTCTTCTCCCACCTGTAATGTCGGACGACAATGAACGTCGGGTAATCATTTTATGTAAACGACATATCACATAAATAAGCTAAGCAAATCTTATTGATTTGAAATATTAAGAGAATTTTAAAAATGCAAATGATATTTATGTACAAAAATATAACGTTTCGAAAATTAATAATACTGTAATTAACGACGAACGATTAATTACAATAGAAAATATTAATAGAAGATATTTTTATTATAATTTTAATAGTATAATATTGTAATATTTTATTATAATATTGATAGTATACTTTTCTTTCTATTTATTTATTTGTACATCTAATGTACATCTATTGTAAGATAATGGAAAAATATTCAACATTTTTACTTTATAAAATTTAGAATAAAGATTGATTTTAAAATTATTCTTAATGGAATGGAATTACCGTTAATAAGATTTCTAAGGCATTTCATGAAAAGACCGATGCATTATCCATGTGGTATTAATTTAATCACGTCGGTTTCCCCGTTGCATTCGATCTTTATTTTCGTTTCACGAATGAATTTACGCGTCGTTATCCAATTCTCCGGCATTAGATGTGCGGATAACGACGGCCGCGCGTTTCTCATAAGGGAAACAATTCGCCGCCGTCGACGAGGAGAAAAGCAATCGCGAGAAGTCGTGAGAGCCGCGAACGAGGCCTCTCTCGATTCAGAGAGATGCGACTCCGTGCATACAAGCTCGTCCGATGTTTATCGCATGGTAGTCGCGCATTGCGCAATCACGTCGACTGAATCCTTCTCTCCGTTCCGTTAAATCATTTATCGATGATTTTGCAACTATTTAGACGAACTCCACGAGGCATCGGCATCAAATGGTGAAGGAGCGAAGATCTTTAAGAAGCGACTGTCTTGTTATCAGATTACATTCCGATGGCAGGAGGAAGATAACGAAGCCAAATTTATCAAATTTTTTTGGATGTATGATATATGCTGTTATAAAAATGAATTATAATATAAATATTGTTTAATAAGCAAACCAAGATTTTTCCATTTAAAAGTGAATTTCTTATCCTTGACGTAAAATATTTCAGCAGTAAATTGAGTTTTGCAGGTTTAATTAGCTGTCTTGCATTTTAATCTGATACGTCATTTTTGCATAATGATTCCACGAAATTCTTCGTTTCTCTTCTCGATGTTAAGACTATTGGCTACAGTCACAGAAGGAATCGCTTTAGTGCATTTCTGAGATATTTACATTCGACTCGTTAGCGATATCGCGAATCGAGTTTTATCGGAGTGATACGAAGTTAAAAAATTGCGATTGCTCGGTCGACTTTCGGGCGCCCTGCGATATTCTTTCTCGTATATTCACAATGATCAAAAAACGTTTCTCAAGAAAGACACGCGTAAAATTTGTGCATGCTATTTCGCTAATGGACGGTGAAAGGCTTGTTGACAATCTTCACATTTCCAGTTCTTTAATGCACATCATAAGCCATTGATAAACCGTGAAATGGACCTCCATGGTGCAACATCGTTTTGCCGAGAAGATCCTTAAATCTTTTGAATTTTTATAGCTTTACAAATATTCGTGTATATGTGTGTGTATGCACAAAATATATCAGATACTTTTTTCATTTTTAGATTTGATTAATTTAATTAGGTTGATTATATTTTTATTTTTATATTATATATTATTTTCCATTTAATTATTTTTAATTGCGTAATAAGTATTTCTATAACTTATTCCCATATTAAATTAAATATATTATTTTAAATGTTAAAGAATAAGGCTCTATCGCATATTACATTGCTGCTACTAAAATTATTGTGTTGAAAAATGTTTCAATCTATATAATGTAAAAATTATTATGTTATTATGTTATGTTATTGTTATTGTTATTGAGATCAACTCTATTTCAAAGAAAGGAATTCAGATAAAAGAGAAATCTGTCGCCTTCCAACTGGACTTAAACAATAACTTTGAGTACAACTAAGAGTACAAAGATTCGCTTTAGTACTGTGATTTTTCAAAGTTATCTTCATTCTTAGTTTTAAACTGATAAAACGTGTCTCGTAGATTTATTAGACGAATAAAGTTATGGGATAAATTTCCTTTTATCCTATTTTTCAATCATAAATAGTTCTTACATTAAAACTTAAAATTTAAATTTTAATTTATTTTATAAAAATGTATATTATTAAAAGTAAAAAAATTGCAATTGATTATATTGAAAATTAAGAGAAATTTAAACATTATGTATAATCAAATTTTGTAAAAGTGTTTTTTGGTGTAAACGAAATTTTTGAGCTTTTTCCGTATACATAAAATGTTGTAGCTTAATTTTTGAGTTTATAGATATGATCGCGATCATGCTGACCTAGATACTACAATTGCGTACTAGACTGTATGCTATATTTTTTGGTTACAGCTTGTTCAACGTGCGGTTATTGTTGTCGCACTAAAATTTGTGAAACCGCCGCACGTGCTAGTAAACGTTTTATTGTTTAAACCGAACTGCAATATAAATCGCCATCGATATTTATGATTCTTGACACTGTCAGAAGTTCGCGGCAATAATCGTCTTTAGGAATTAAACATGCGTCCCGTAGGAATAAATAGATGTTAATTAAAAGCGGGGATGGGAGATGTTAATTAAGGTCCGTGCATAAATAAATGAGTGAGGGAGTTAATTCTTAACATTGCTAACGAGCTACGAGAATTGTCGCATTAAACGAGAACGGGAATGAAGAATTTTCACAAGCGAGCTCGCGATGCATTAAAAAGTAAGGAGATAAAATAAAGTTGAAATTGAAATACCGTTATGAAATTTATGTGATTGCCTCAATTTCTTTAAGTGAAAGAAAATATTACATTTTCAGCTATTGAAGAAATTGTGATTATACACATTTTATGCACATTTTATGATTTAGATATATTTATTGTAATTCACAGTTTCATATGTTCAAAAAAAATTCTAGAATTTATCTAGTAATTATAAAGGATCGTGCAAATTCTCTCGTTGCGCTTTACACGCGTTTGAATATCTCAATATTTTCGTTATTCTGCCTAGCCTGAATTTCTTGCCTCCGCTATTCCGAGATGAAAAAATTATAATGCGGCATCGTAGAATTGAAATTTGTTGGCCGATGTAAGGACAGTCGTCGCGCTCGCTTTTTATTCGGTTTATATCTTGCGGTCTACATCTAGTTTCTGCCGTACATACATACGTACTGCAGCCGAACGTCATTGGGAAAGACGACGGGAGGAAAACCGCGCATAACAACAACGTCGGTGCGCAAAATGAGTGCCGGCCGGTATATTAATTCCGCATTTAAAGCTGTGGTCGGGGCACGCCGGTCTCGGTGGTCGAGCGGTTAGTACGAGTGTAGGTAGAGAACGCAACAATTCAGAGGGGCTCACCGGGTGTAATGGCTGGTAATTAGAGTGCCATGATAGCAGGCTCCGCGAAACCAGTTATCTCGCTATGTGCATCGTGCATGCCTATGCCGAAGCCCTTTGCGAGGCCCTCCCCCCACCCCCTCCCACCCTCCCTCCCTCCCCTTCTCTCCTGCCGCTTCCTACATCCCCTCGTTTTCTTTCTCGTTCCCTTCGTCCTCTCATTCTTTATATTCGCCTTCACCCAGCAAACTTCTTCACTCCGCCATCACTCTTCTTTCGTCCTCCGAGACTTCTCGCTTGCTCTTTGAACTTCTTTTTTTTATCAGAAATTTTCGTCCGGACGAAGGAGGAAAATTCCCATTTGCCTCATTCATTTTCCTATTACTTTAGATATGTATTATTTATTATTACCTAGTTTTTTTCTTATTCTTGTTTTCTCTTTTTCACGAAGAATATTATATTACGGTTCAAATTCTGTTTTTCTTTAAATAGCATTGTGTTGACGATTCTAATTTAAAAGAATGTGCAGTTTCTCTACAAATCTGTGCAAAATAAAGAAAAATAAAAGCTGCACGAGAGCACTTTTCTACTGTTGCAGAACGAAGTCGATAAAATTTGATAAGCATCGCTCGCGATAGAGCGAACGGAATCGCAGCCCCTTTGCTATCGAACGAGTTTAAAACCGCGAAAAATCCGTGGCTGCCGTAGAAATAGCTTTTCGCTGCCGTGTAAAATTTAGTTTTCGTCGGTCCGCACTTTGAAGCTGACATACGAGCTTTGCGTTCACGGTTGCGAGAATTCGGAGATGTGTCGTTTGTCGTTTGCCATTTAATTATATTAAGGTGACGGCGACGTCTGGTCGTGACTCACATTGATTGACGTACTTGAAAAAGAAGAACGCATTAGCCAAAGTGTTCAATTGAGGCATGTTTGTTCTCTTCCTCTGTGGCACATCTATCCGTTCGGTTTCAGGAAATGGCACGTTTGTACACCATTTTTTATTCTCGCATGTCACAGGGAAAATTGGTTTTTTCCATCGCACGATGGTAAACCACCGCGAAAAAGCGCGCGCGATAATTTTTTTTTCCTTTTTTTTTTTTTTCTGTAAATAGCGTGCTTCGTTATGCGACAGGTGAAAAGCAAATGCGCCGTTAGTTTTTCTAACAGGGTTGATCATTATCCATTCATTGAAACTATAATTTAATTTCATACGTAGATTGAGTACAGATCACGCGCGAGTATCATTCGTGCATAAAAAGAACGCGTATCAACTTATACTGTCAGACAGTAGTAAATAAATTTATAACCGCGATAAACGGGAATTACACCGTGGTTGATCGCTCTTCGCGTTGCACAAGATTCAAATAACACGCCAAGAGCGGAGTATTCTATCTTTGAGCTCGCTGTCTTTAATAGCGCAATTTGTCGATCACGCAATTAAATCCGGGACTTTTACGGCGGGATTCTTAATGGGAATGTAACCTTGCGGAGAACCGCGTAAGGTGAAGCAGCGCTTAAAACACGCGCGCGATTTTTAACGCGAGCGCATGCAAGGAAAGTGGACGCGGATACGTGTCGGAGGAGAGATCACGATAATAATGATTGCTAAGGTCGGACTCTCATTTTTCGCAAAATGAATTTCTCTTCATTTCTCACAAGAGAGATGGGGAAATATCGGCTCTTATTGAATTATGTGAATCTGATGGCTTCACAACGGCCGAATTTCTATTAAAATTACAGCATCTTGAAAAATTGGATCCCTCAGTGCTCTTAAAATGTGTACTTACCATTTGAATTTTTCATTCAAACTCAGATTACATCTGTGACATACATAACATTTAACACATCATCATTTAACACATTATTATTTTTTGATCGAAATGTAAGGGGGTATAAAATAAATTAAACATTTCCTTAAAAAATATGCAGAGCATATATTTCTTTTAGACCTAAGTCTTTATTAATCAGTTTTATAAAATCAGTTTTAAATTTCTAAAACTCCGAAGAGTTAATATTAAAGAAAGAAAGTATTTAGTAAAATTTATTTTAGATGAACATAAAATATACAAACTAATAGATTGAATATATAATATGTCTATACTCATCATTAATTCATTACTGAAGAATATCCCTGAAAGAATTATTACATATTGAAAAAGAGTCAGAAAGTGCAAAGAGAGAATATTCTTAGACCGAGATGTCTGCAGCCATGTGCACTTAGACACTCATATGAGTGTGGGTGGCTGTATCACGTATCGTACGGAAAGATTTCATACGTGTACACATTTATATATATATATATATATATATATATATATATATATATATATTTGTTTCATGTTTCATGCTCATTGGTTCCCCTTTCACATGAACTTTGCGCGGCCCGAACTCGTCCTCATTCGGAATTGCACGTACGTTATCCTAACGTAAGTCGCATACGTGCAACCGTACCGACGTTTCTATTCCGCTCGCGGACGGATAATTAGTTCGAATGAACGTGATTTCTCCGCGCGCGGACGATCGCGCATAGATCTTTTCGACGATCGCGCAATCCGTTTGCCGAATGATCGATTCGATCGGCGGCTCGATTTTCGCCGTAAACGGGCGCGATCCGATTTCCTCCACGGTGGCCGACGCGGCTGCCTGCGCGTGTTATACACTTGGAAATTGCAGTCGGATTACGAGCGAGGCGAGCGGCGTCGAGTCGGGAACTAACTATAAGTGCAGTCGAATCTCGCTCCTCAAGTATGCTGATCTCGAGATTGCTCGTCGTATCAAGGTGCAAACCTATCGCCGTTAAATTGCAATCGCTTTCTGTTTAATTCGAGAAATTAAAATAAGACGATTGCGAAAACGGAAGAAAATAGTCGATTAATCGAAAATCGTCGAGCGAGAGAGAAAGAAAATAAATGCCAGGCGTTACGCACGCCAGGTGTTACACATCCGCTCGTGTAACTTTGGATTTACGAGAAAATTTACTAATGAAAATGTTGCGTGAATAGACAAAAAAATGAATGAAAAGTAATTTTTGGTTGTTGCGATTATTTCAAGGAATATTAAAATTCTTTATTCGTTGATGTCCCACATTTCTGACAAAAGATTTCCCGATGCGTCGTTTACGATGTCTATCATTCGTTCGGACGTCCATCATTCGTCAAAATCTGCGCGCGAAAACATTGTCGACGTGTTCTTTGCGTGCGTGTCCAACGTGGGGACGCCTCTCTCTCGCGTGAAACATCAGTTTAATATAAACACCCTTATCGATGTGCCGGCGAGTCTCCGGTTGAATTTTCAATCGCCGCGCGGTGCCGCCGCCGCCGCCGCCGCCGCGAGAGAGAGGACCGATTATGCCGGGGAAAAAAGCGATGACGGAATAACAAGTCGCATATTTATGAGCTTACTTTGAAAACCGATTCAACGTACGCGTTATCTTCCTCCTTCTTCTGCCGGGACATTTTATACAATGATAAGTAGGTCCGCTTGACCACCTACTCACACCCATACACACACAAGCACAAAACACACACACACACACACACACACACACACACACACACACACACGCACACACACACACACACACACACGCACACACACACACACACATACATATAGAGTCTAACAAGGTTCGCCTACGTATATGCATAAGAATGTGCAGTTAATTAACCGCTCGGTATCGGACATCTGATTGCCCATTTAATTGGATTAGGTATGGTATATGCGCGTTTCTATGAGAACGTATACGCGGTAATTACATCGGTGTATGCCGCTGTACTTGTTACATACCGCGGTGGTACCGGTCGTTCGGTCGAACGAATCTGGAACGAAACTGGAAAATGTCGATCTCTCTGCTAACTGGGAATATTGGCGCGCGGCCGTACGTATAAGGAAGGTCTTGCATAAATCTATTATAGAATTTTTGTGTAATCTAAAAGTGTAATCCTCGAGCTGACGGGAGCTGCCTTCGCGTGTAAACTAATTTAGTCAACGTGTCAAAATAGGCATTACACGAAATCGAAGTGTAGTTTCTGCTTTTTTAACAGGTTTTAGACACGATCTAGAGAAACAAAAAGGGGAAGTGAACATCTCAAAGGCGCTTCGAACTTTAAGTCTGAAAGTTTCAAATTATGAAACTTTAAGATTCTACATCATCTATAATCTACTTGCTTTGAATATCAAAACCCGTCAAATTATAATAAAGTTTACTTAGACACGGTGAAATGTAAGTTTACTTTCAAAGTGAAGATAATCCTTACTTGCATTGTGACACTTACTGCAGATTTTTTTTCCCTCTTTGTGCAAATCTTGAGTGTTTAATCCAGTTTGAAACTTTTATATTTCTTATGTAACTTCTAAATTGTTATTTTTCTTTACATTGCGAAATATCGCAGAGGAATCCGCACAAATCTGACGAGTTTCTACAAGTTTTCTAGGAGGATCTAAGATTTGCGGGCAATTTGATTGGGAAACGCTTTGTCTTATGTCCTAACCAATAGTAGATTAACTTTAATCTCGATTTAAATTTAGTTTTTACTTTTTTTTTTAATTATTATTTTTATTTTTCTAATTTTATTAATTTCTATCAGTGTAAATTAATCTCGATTTAAATTTATTCTTTTCCTAATTTTTTCTAATTAAAAAAAAAGAAAAGCTTAAGAGTTAAATTGAAATTAAAATTAATCTACATTGGTAAATGGGCATTAGAAAAACATGAAAAGCGAGTTAAACCGAGATTAAAGTTAAATCTACATTGATAAAAATGAATATTAATTGTGTTGACATCTTCCTTGTCATTCGGCGGTTCAACTTGTATGTTCTCCGGACAATGAAGGCGTAAAACGAGTCCAGTGAAGCGAGCATTTAAAGGTCGTTCGCGGTACAAAAAGAAGCGTTAGAAAGCGAACGAACGGTACGTGGGAGTTGATGTGAGACTTTCGCGCACGTGTGCAGATCTACGCGAGTGTGTGCGGTACGTACGAGGAATGTCGCCGGCGAATGTAATGTACATCATGTAATGATGTGAGAGAGAGCCACTGATTTACAGCGCGGTCCGCGGTTACTCCGAAACTTCCTAACTTCGCTTTCGCAATTTCATTTCGAGTATTCTTCATCGGATTAAATTGAAGGTGGCCGTACAAGAAAGCGGTAAGATGACGGCACGAAAATCTCGGGCGGAACTACTTTATTAAGTAACATTTTTTACCTCGAGAAGATATGAGAGAGAAGCAATTCTCTTACGTTTATTTGCTTCATACCGGCAATAATATTAATCACGTCAAAATAAAGAGCGGCAAGGCTGAGTTATAGTATACGGAGCTCGCGTTCGTGATTCTTCTTCCGCGATTTGCGAATTTATTTCGTGAATTTTTAATCCCGGAATACACGTTCCAGGGATCGTTTTTTTTTTAAAGTCAGAGTTTTCTCTTTATTTGGATATATTATTATGCAAGAATAAATTGCACGGCGCGACTTCGAAAGTGTAGAATTTCAAATGGACGATAGTTACTACCCAACTACCAATGCAAACTAAAACCACGCTTACTTTTGCTTTTATGTGTTCTGCCGTTGAGTTGAAGTTTAATAACCATCGGTCAGGATTATAAAACGCACGTGTGTGTTCTCGCAGAGCACACCACCAGATATACTCGGAAATGAAGTCATTCCTCTTTTTTTTTTTTCTCTCTCTTTGTCATTGCTCCAGAAAGTTTGTTTCTCTCGAGTTGATGACAGTAAACAAATTAGATTTCGTGTCCAATAATTTGTTTGCTCGTCGAAACATTAAAGGCTTAAGGCGTCAGGGCTCGCCGTAAACCATTCGAAATGTAAGCCGCGTGGAACGCGGTCACGTTCTTTTTCCCGGGATAAAATTCTAAAAGCCTATTTCTCAGTCTTAGCGCACGACATATGTGGTTTCTTCTGGGGCTACAAAAGCCCCGTTCGTGCGATCTCGTCTGGCTGGCTGTAAGTCGTGCAAATGTTGCGTACGCGCGATGCAGCGCCGCAACCGCAGCTCTCGGACTCGCGATACGAGGCGGCCTGCCCCTCGGGGCTGCCGATCGTATTTATAGGCGTAGTATATCGCACGCAGCTAGATTAAGTAGATAAGCTTCGATATGAGTCGATTCCGATTGTCTCCCGCTGGTCAGGTTGTGCATACCGCCTCGCTGCCTCCTCTCGCTCGATGCACCGCGGGACAGACTGCCGTAACCAGCTGCACTTGCTCTCGAGCTTGTAACGCTTGTAAAAAAACGGGCCGTCGAGTTTCTGCGATTCATTACTTAGTGCCGATATCATCTCGAACGAGATCGAACGGCGTGTTTCGACGAGCGAGAACGTATATACGCGTTTTTAACTTCGCGATGCAACATTGCGTTTGTAGCGCTTGTGCATACGTCAATTGTGGCAAATCGTTCAAACTTTTTGAAAGTCTTTAACGAAGTGTATTTGTGTTTTTATATTTGTAAAACAGGATTTTATTGTATTTTCGTGCGATAACGCATTACATATTGCTCTCCATAAGATATTCATGAAATTTATTTTTGAAGGAAAAATTGGAAATTACGTGAGCATATTAATGAAAAATCCAACTCGATAATAATGTCAGAAAAAAAACGATTGTTTTTTTTTTGCGTATGTGGATTTTCTCTTGAGAGTGTAACTACATACACATTTCTCGTAATTTCTCAAATGGTTTCAGCCGGAAGATATAACGCTGGAATAGATTTCCTCTTGCATAACTGCATCCAATTATAGAGTCACCCGTAATTAAGAGGGAAATTATACGCGAATTATACGCGATACTGCTTAGGTTGATTTATCGTCGTCGGAGAAACATGAAACATCAATTTTTTGAATATTGATACTCCGACTTTCAATGCGGGAGTGTGAAAGTGCATAAGTAACGCATTCGCTTATAATTCAAAGATATTGCGTAAAGGTGGACGACCTGAAATTTGCGAGTACTGCTTTTTTTGCACCTGTTTGTAATTTCTGACGTAATAGTAGCCGTAATAGTTGTCTTTTTTTTTTAATTCCCAGAAAAAACTGAAATGTTAACGCACACTCAGGAAGGAATTGGACAATCGCGAAATGAAAGGAACGTAACGCAATAATTATGTACTCTTTTGCGCGATATTAAGTCTTACTAATGATCACCTATTTGGCTGTAATTATTTATACGCTGATTGCGGTTAACGGGAAAGTATTTGTTAGCTCGAGTAAATGTGAGATATGTTGATGTCTACTCTGGTTTATTGTTGCTTTGCTACTGATATTTATGTATCTCGCGTATATATCATACATTTCAATTCCGCGCGGTATTAATGGGGCGTATGGAAGCTCGCGTGAAAAGCGAAAAGAGCAAGCTGAATCTGTAACAATACGGATGTCGGGTAAAAATATTCATGAATAGGTAAGCGAAATTAATTTTTAAGTGGTCCTGGCTGAATGCAACTGACGGCTTGTCACTGTGATAGCAAAAGCGATATTAAGAAGTGAGACGTGACAGTTACTTTTTGGATCATAAAATTTGGCATTTTATATGATTATTTTATTTCGCATCATTTAATAAATATCCATTCTTTATAAATACGCTCAGTTTATAATTCGATTTTTCATATCTTTTCGTATCTTTTTATACTTGATTCATTTTATTTTTATAAAAGAAAATGTTATTTTGTACGAATATCTTAATGTGTTTACTGTTAGATGAAATTGACAATTATTTAATAATGGTGCCAAATATATGTGAGATTTATTGGAAGTGAAATTAATTTTCACAATTTCTGTGCAATTCCTGAGTTAATAATTCAGAATAGAATCTCTTTCGAAAGGTATGGTAATAGATAGACAAATGTTGGTTGGATGATTCGAAATCATCTGCGGTATATTACGCATGAGATGTAAGTTTGTTGCACGAGATGCAACGCGGCGCAGCATCGCAATCGACACGCGTATCTCGCGCTCGCTTTAACGCTACATCTTCCGTCCATTTTTGAATCCTCAGTGGAAACACGCATCGCGAACGGAGGCTTCCATCTCGAATGGTTATGATATATGTATGTGGGCATATCCATTTACATATTAATGCATCGTATTTTGAGATGAAACGCTTTCTGTGCTTCAAAATATTCAATGATGACAAAAGCAACAAAGTACATCGCGCTGCGTGCTGTAGGCAACTCTCTCTCGCGATTTTTTTGCTTTGACATACTCTTCGACATCAAAAATATATTTGTCTCTTAGAATCTTTAAAATTATAATAGAGTATGTATAATAATTATTTTATTCTGATTTTATAAAAGTTATTTAATTTGCGAGTTGAATAATGCATGTTTAATTTATTTTAAACTTGGAAAAAGATTTGGATATTCTAATAATAAAAAAAAAACTTGAAACTCTCTTTGCGTGTAAATTATGAAATGAATCTAATATATTAATGATATATATATTTAATAATAAATTTGATTATCATGTTCTTGTAATATTCTTCGCTTTTATTGATTGCCTCTTATGCGTGCATTATGCTTCTTTCCCGAGATAATGGATTCACCTCTGGTCTGATTATTATTTCTCTTCCAATCTCTAACTAGAAATATTCGCATATTTTATACAGAAATAAAATATTCACGCATGCAAATTATAATCCGTACACTTTTCATATTTTCAATTATCTTACGCATAAATCTAACACCGAACATTATTAACATTTCCCGTGTTAATATTAAATTATATATTATATTATCTGATAAATAATCAGAAAAATATTTATTTATAATAATATATATATATATATATATATATATACATATAACTTTTATATTCTTTTTTTCAAACCAAAGACGAGAAAAAATTGATCTCGATAAGAAATTAGTTATTTGGGACGCATCTTTCATCGTACGTTTCTTCCTTGCATTCAGTATGCTTCCTTTTTGAGATAATGGGCTCGCTTCTAGTCTTCCTATTACTCGAAGCACATCTCCCTCCAATCTCCCAAGCCTACATGGAAACGCGTATCACAAACAAACGAGCCGGCTCTGGGATGGATATAATATCCGTACGTGGGTAGGTCGACTTACATATTAATGTAATACATAATCACGCGGAGATTGGAGAGGCAGGACCCCGGCCCTCTCAAGATGAATGAGCCTTAGAGCACGCTCAAAAGGTATGTGGTTGATCCAATGTGTCGTAATCCTGACCCCGCGAGGCTGCATGGTCCGCTGTATCCCGTGTCTCAGTCAGGATCGTATCTAGGCTATCACACTGATACGGCCAATATCTCTCAGATCCAATTCCAATCAGGCCTCAACATACACGTATTAAAGGAAACATAAATCCACTTTTGTTATTTATCGAACAAGGGGAGTAAATTGCAACCGCGCGAGTATTTCCCACAACGTCAATGTATTTTGACTGAAAGGCATTCTTCAGGAAGACAATAAAAATTCGGAGAACTACGAAATACGTGTTCGATCTAGCAATATATCTTAGTCACCATAGTAAGAAATATTTTTTTCAATTGTTAATAAATCAAAAGGTATCTTGGATTATTTATTAAAATGTGATTTATAAAACAAATAGGATATTTCAGAATAAAAGTATCTTTTATAAAATCGGTTTTGATTGCTTTTTTCTCATTCAAAATCATATTATTAATCATTTTAATAGAAAAGAGATACGAGACACGTAAGCAATTAGAAAAAAGGATAGAAGGCTATTAAAAAGATGTTGATAAAATTTCAGATGTTAAATGTATTTTTCGTGTAATTATGCAAATGAATATTCAGATATATAGGCTTTCTCGATTGTAAATGTCTAAATTACTAATTCTAATAATTTCTTAAATTATTACCCGGCGATGCGGCGTAGGCGCATTGAGAATTATATACGTGGCTTTTGACGTTACTTGTATATCCATTTTAATCCGCTTGGCATACATCGACAAGCGGCATGCACGCGCGCCTACATGCTTTAATGGTGAGCAATGCCGACGATCGAAGAAAATTTCGATTGTAGTCAGCCGCTATCAGATCTTGGTCAGATTGGAAAGGAGTGTCTGGGAAAACGCACTTAAATATGCGCCGCGACTGCACGTGTCCCTGATTAGTGAAAAGATGTACGTACGACAATTAGAAAGTGTCGACATTCATTCCGATGTCGGATGTCTCGTTTTCTTCTGAAATGCCAAATAATTAATTTACCGAATATTATAATATAATATAATCCTACAATTTGATATTAATCAAGTTCTAGGACAAATTTAAAAATAATTTGTTAACGTCACGTTTGAAATATAGTAAAATATTGAAATATATGTTTATATATGTTTAGAGACAACATTTATTTAATTAGAAATCCGATAAAAAAATTGACAAGAGAAAAAGAAATAATTGATAAGTTTTTTTTCGTACATCTACATTATATTTAGTACAGAATTTTCTTAAAGCATTCCCAAATTCAATTTAACTTTTTTATTAAAGTTCTTGGAACGCATGATCTGCGTAAAATTTTGTTACGCAGATTCAATTTACTTATTATTATATTTACTTATTAATTTCATTGTACTCGAAAGGTAATAGTGACTCATTACTGGGACAATTAACATTTTCTTTTAGAACAACTAATATCTCTAATATCTGTATGCAATATGTACACGTCGTTGATTTTAATGAAAAAAAAACTTTGTATTGATTAGATGGAGAACACTAAATCTCTATCTCCGTAGATCAATGCTCCATTCTAATCAAAATGATTAATGAAAACGCAAAGCGAGCAAATGCGCACGAATCCGCCGGGCCTCCTCTCGCTCTCGCTCGTTCGATGCTGCGTTCGTTCTGCATCTGCGTTTCTCCAGGATCTCAGAGAGGACGGATAGAGGGACTTTCCCCTGTGAAATCTCGTAGCCGCGGGAGATCAGTGGGGCAGAAGAGGGGTTATAGTCTACCTACGAATCATTCATTGTCGCTTTAGACAATAGAGATTACTTTATCTTCGGCAATGTGAGTCTTGCGTGTAAGTGTGCGTGTAAGTATGTGTATACGCCTCCCAAACACGCTGGACCAGACTTTCTCGACAGATCGCCGTGCAGTGTGGTCAAGTATGTGCACTGGCCGATCGTAATTTATTCCTCACTGCAGTTGCCTAATATGTAGACTGTGCTCGCGTTCGCTCATAACTCATCGAACGAGTAGAGGAAAAAAAAAAAGGAATAATGGACATTTAATCGAGATTTATGCGCGTCGCGGGAGTTCCGCGCTATGAGTACTAATTCGATTCCCCGGAAAATTGTTTGTGCAGAAAACGGACTCTTTTTCTTCCTCTTTTTCCTTGTTGTGTGATCCTCTTACAATTAAAATTTATTCACTCGTGCCAACGGCGGTAAAGAGTGTAACAGCTTTAATTATAAATGGCTCAAGTGTGACCTATGATATAATTTCAAAATTGTGAAATATTTTATTGGTACTCATAACGAGTTCCTACTGTACGAGACATCAGAACAATTAATTGATACTAAACGTAACAATTAAACATGAATAATAATGATAATGTTAAAAAATATAAGTCTATATCATTTTATAATAATTTATATATAATTTAAAATTTATAATATATATATTATATATATATAATATATAATATATATATATTTATAATATATAATAATCTTTACGATTATAAAATGATTAGAACGAAATTTTAACGAAATGTCATTGCACGATATAATATTTGCATTATAAAAATCCTCACTTCCATCTGCAGTTTAATATCTTAATTAAGGTAGACGCTTTACTTGATAAAGTATATGTATATATAACTGGAACACTATGTACGTATGCATGTATATATAGCTGAAAACACTTGGAGCTATCGCGCGAGAACGATCGTGCGGCTTTGCGGCAAAAACGGAGCGCGATTTAAATAACGCGATGGAACGGAAGATATCGCGCGTCGGACCCCGTGATTGTACCCTGCAATCGGCAACAAACGTATTTCGTCCCGAGTCCGAGCAAATTTTTATCGTATCACGTCGTCAGAAGCTCTGATTAGACGGCCGTAGCATTCGTCGCATACATATTTGCCTATGTCTGCGCGCGACACAGGAATTTTTTATTATGACTGTCAGTCATGCGTGCTCTGCTGTGTGCTGCCGGCACGTGCTTGATTGAAGCGAATTAAAATTCGAAAAAGTTTCGATATACGCGTATAAATGACGATGCAGCATGGTGTCCTCGACGGATTTAGAAATAATAATTCTCGCCTGTCCACAAAAGACTCCGTCTCGCGTAAATTATAATTGAATGACAGCTCTTTTTCCTGTCGTTGTCACTTTGCGGAATATTAAAACTTGATACATTGATACGTTAAACTCATTTTGCTGTTTATAATATCGCGCCGCGCTTTTCTCGTCCGGAATTTCGCACGATCGGAAATCAATTAAAAATTTTTTTTTCCAGTTAACAAGGTCCGACTATCTAATTAATGCATTCGCTGTCAAGTCAATGATCCTTGCGCATTTGTATCCCCTTTGGACCAATGCATCGCCATTTCCACCATTTATCCTCATAAACGATAACATCTGAAACGCTCGAAATAATCGCCGGTTCATTGAAGCGTGAGTCATTATCTGCAACTTACACGTGCAGAAATACAATGTATGTCGAAAGGGGGATACGAATCGCGGGAAAAGAGACCATGGTGCAGACCATTCGCGGATTAATTCATAGTTCACGTCGGTCTCTCGTCACGTTAACGTGCGGCGGCATAGAAGTCTTTGTTTTCGCATCGGGTATGCTCGATTAACGTCAGTTTGCACCAGCAATATTTTTTTTCCAAGCTGCACCTTGCTTTTTCCAAGCTGGATAAAGTCGGTCATCGGATATTTTTTCAATGTACAGAATATATCCCGTGTACGCACACGTGATCAGGGACATATGCACGCGCGAAATGCTCCGCTCGGATACAATCGAACGATCCTTTTTTTTTTTCCTTCCCTTTGCATCGCTCGGAATATCGCGTTCGCGGGAATATGCGGCGTGGCTTAACTATAACTCTCCGTTTGACTCTTTTTCCTCACCCGATTTGCCCGCTGTTATTAGATACCAATCGTATGTGCAACGCGACACAGCGTCATTCAATCTCCTTTTTTATAAAATCGCGATACGAGGATTTCAACACTTTCGAAACCGGGTGCCTCGGTCAGATAATTCTGTGTTTAGCGATTTTTTTCATTTTTTTTTTTTTTAATTTTATTTTACCTATTTTTACATATGTTCAGTTGAGCGAATAAATTCGATTCGGGTTATTCCGAGTTGTTAGCCGAGAATATTTTAAATTCCAGAGATACGTGACCTCTTGTAGCGGCGGCAAAAATATGGAAATAATTTTCCGATCGTGTTGTAATTGATTTCATTAATCGATCTTTCTCTCGTGGAAACTTATTGCACGACCCACCGTGCCACCCACCTACCTAACACAGTCTCGCGGATCGCGTCGCAGATTGATAACCGAGTATCAATAAGGCGTACGTGTTACACGATAATCTCAACAAACGACGTCAGAGCTCGGTCTCGTGACTACCGATGAGAGCCATGTGCACGCCCGATCGCAGCGTTTATTATTACAATGGTCGACACGGTATCTCTTGCATCTTGTGTTAGGCGTGAAACGGTCGGGCAGGTCAAGACCCCGTTCCTTATCCCTCGTGCCGGTCGGTGAAATGAATTCCTCGCGAGAGTGCCCGCACACATCCGCGTGCGCGCGCTCTTACACACGCTCCGCTCCGTTGGCGCAGCGACATAAGCAACGCGTATATACGCGCGCTATTTATGGGTTATTAACGTCACCTGAGAAACGACTCGACGGACCTGTAGGATAAGAGAATACTTCCGGCGAATGCGATACACCGATAATCCATCTCGACGGAACCCTGAAAACATCCCCTCAACATGGCGCAGACTCACGACAACTTCTTGCGCGTTTCTTTTTCTTTTTCTTTTTTTTTTTTTTTGACACTTCTGATGACGATTAGTGTAATCGTTGTAATATGGTTTACCGTAAATTCTGAGATATTGAAAATGGTGACGGATCCA
Source organism: Pogonomyrmex barbatus (assembly GCF_055798465.1). Taxonomy (NCBI): domain Eukaryota; kingdom Metazoa; phylum Arthropoda; class Insecta; order Hymenoptera; family Formicidae; genus Pogonomyrmex; species Pogonomyrmex barbatus. The sequence continues at coordinate 4,014,861 of NW_028297112.1, read as the reverse complement.
GTTTTTATAGGTAAAACAAGCGTGATGAGATGTGATATTTAGATTTTACTGTATTAGAATAATTCTTGTGTTATAAAATTTATGTAATGCGGTTGATGTAATATGGCTGTTAAATCTGTGCGTATTATCCTTAAATACTTTCTGCTTTAAATCAGTTTGAAAGTTTATGTTCATGAATAAGTTTCAGTAACTTTTCTAATATATTTTCAACTTACAATTAAAATTTACATATTTTTATATATTTTTTTTAATTTATAATTCTTGTAATACAGTGTTATTATATATAGTACTATTATATTATACTAAACTTTTTATGCATGACATTAATTTTTAATATAAATTATAACATTAAAAAAATTAAAATAAAAAAATCATGCGATGATAAAGATGAAAGAGTGTCGTAAGAATGGTAATAAATATAAAAGCGATATGTTTTGGATAAAGAAAGATGTTCAGTCGAGAAAAAGTGATACTGACTCATTTGTCGCGCCGGTACTTAACAGCAAGTTTTAGTAACATTGGAACTTTTCGTGTTAATCTCTCTCAGGGTGCCCCAACGGACTCGTCCCCTCCCCCCACCATGAAATAACATAAAACTTTTCGTTTCTCCGAAGCCACCCTCCCGCCTACACTCTTCCTTTCTCGGTGACGTCGCTCAGGACTTTTACTTTTAAATCATTCAGCCGATGCCCGTTACATTATTCAACCACTAAAACCTCGCTATGCGGATTTCTGGAGGATCTCAAGGATCTCTTCGTACCCCACCCACTTTTATCCCTTTCCTCGCTCCCGAACCCCTTCCCCCATCGCGTATTTGCACGGCCGCTTCTTATTCTTCGATGCCGATGCGAGAGAGTCGTGAAACTTTCCGCGAAATTTCCTCAATAATTCTTATCCACGCATTAACATTATAGCCGCGTTACGAAAGTTCGCGAGAACGAAGTGAATTATTCGACTTCGCGTTTTTCTAATGTCGATGCCATATCCATCTGTATATTACCCTGGCTCTCTTTCGTGTTCTCTTTAAGCAGTCGACCGAAATCTAGGTAATCAAATCGAATTTCTGCATTATAACGTTTGCTTCATACAAGAAAAGTCGGTTTTTATTTAGTCATTTGGAAATTTGAAAACCTTGGACTTTCTAATTCGTCTGAATAAGTATTATTCTGAAAGAAATTAAAACAATTAATCTGAAAAACAATATTTTTAAAAATGTATTTTCTGCAAAATTTTGATAGCTTCATAATTAAAGGAGAATAATAAGAAACACTTAATTTTATTTAAATATATAAAATAATAATAAATTTAAGTATATTAAAAGAAATATATTATAAAATTTTTTATTTAAATATAATATAATATTACGTTAGCGTATTGCTGTTCAGATAAGGCAAAAGGCTCAATTATAATACTCATACATACGCAGCGATTTAACGGGAGATTTGTAAATGTTCTAATGTCCACTTTTGGATGGTTTCCGACATTCGGAGAAGATTCTACTCCGACATTATCGAGATGCGAAGCGAGCAACCGGACTACATCCTGCGCAATAAGATAGAAATGTTCTCACAGATTGCTACGCTAACATAACGCCTTTAGTACGGCAATCGTCTGCGATAGTAACATTTGCATTTATGTTTTCCGCGAAATATATATACCTCACGTCTCAGTGAAAAAAAGAGTTGAGACGTTGCTTGTCGGCTTGTCCGCAGACATGAAAATCATGCGATTGGCTTCGACGATTCGCAGCTTAATTTCCTTCAAACCTTTTACCGATCGTATCGCGTTCATCACCGCGCTGTCGAGTGATAACGTCCGTAGTGTGGCTGATAAATGATAAATGAGAGAACTTGTCTATCTCCGGGGAAATAATCGGATTATGCGAAGATAAGTATCGCGGCTATCGTCCCGCTTTCGTCGGACGATCAACGGATAATAAATAAAATAACATTTATTACTTTGTGTGAATGGAGCGACGTGGTTCTTTTGTACAACATGATTGGTGATGTCGTGGCTTAATGAACCAGCCGTGAAAAATACAGTAGACAGCGCGCTATTTTAAATTCTCTTCAAAGATATCACTTTAAAGAATTCATTTGTGACACAAATGCAATAAATCTGTAAATATACACAACAAGAAACTGTATCGCGACTTAACCGTAACATGTGTCGCGTATAATAATAATAACGGATAAGCAAATTAATTATGCAGACAAATGAAATCGGTGCAACACGACGTGTTTTAAGGACGACATGTTTTTTTGTCATTTGCAAATCGGATATTCGACTTTATTCGCATTATTCGTTATTTGGCGTCCGATTCGACGAAAACGTGTCCCATGCGGCTGATATTTAGTGCTTGATGCGCGTTAAAATGTTATTACGTCGTGAACTGGAGCGGAAACGGAGGGTAAAGAGAAAATACCCGTAAACACCGAGGGGAGGAAGGGGAAGAAATATAGCATATAACATGGAAATAAATATTCGCATGACGAGTTGCGAATCGATTTGGCGATATATCGAGATACGCCCGTACCCCCGTAACATCAACAAACTCGACTGAGAGAATTCGTATGCAAAAACACGTATACACGACAAAGTGTCGCCGTCGCTTCTTTTCATCTGCGATTTCGATCAACTTGGAATATATCGTTTCTAAAGAGAAATATCACCGAGGCGGACCTCGTGTTGTGAATGAAAATTATTAAAATTATTAATTTTCTATCGAGATTACTCGAACATAATCTGGCTTGAAGTTGATGAAAGAAAGAAGAAACCTGTTAAGCCAAAGGTGCGTGAAAAAAATGATGAAGAAAGTCACGCTCAAGAAAACTTTTCATGAATGAAGATCGACTCCATCGATCCGCCCGAGGATGTATGAGTGAAAGAAAATATTTAAGCGTATGCTCCCTCCCTCCTATAGTGCTTTTTCATATAAATTAAGGCTGCCCATTCGAGTCTACGTCAATCGAAATGAATCGTGCTGGTGGCGGACGACGTTTAAATTAACTTCAATCAATCCCTTCATCCGTCATATGAGTTATTTATTGCCCGCGCTCCGATGAATTCTCATTCGTGTATACGTTCCCGTATACACGATCGCCTACATGAATTCTAATTACGTCTTTTTAGCTCGGCCCACCGGATCTTTCGTATTAGAGATTCGATATCTGGGTCAAACGAGATTTCAAATGCAATTTATCCGTGCGGTAAAGTTTCCATCTGCAATTCTACATTTGTAATCAACGCACGAAATCTTTGAGAAAGATGATTTAATATTTCATTATTGTTGCACAACAGTATCGTTTTCTTGGTCTAACTACACTATGATTAATGAATTAATCTAATTTTATGGCTGAAACATGAGAATTTCGTTGAATTATAATTTGCGCAACTCATTAGAAGTGCTTCAACGTTTATCTCGATAAAGATTATGAAATTATTTAAACATTAAGGAATTTTGGATTTTGAATGATTTTTTTTATTCTCGCATTTAATATCAATGTAACGTTGCAAAGCAAAACGTATTTGTGTAATATTTCTCATAGTCATTGCGGGACGTCGGTGTGTACAAGTCGATCCTAAACAGCCACTTTACTTTCATTTTATGTTACTTCCTTTCCACCCCCGTCTTATTTTCCTTTTGCGACAGCGAATGATTAATAACGGCACATTACGGGCTTGTAATTTATCAGAATAATACTGTGCCACGCATACAAAAATTATCAATGTACACCAGCACGCTGTTTAGCTTCTATTTTCTGGAAGTTAATTAAATTACGGTACTAGGTTGAGGCGCAAAATGGAGGAAGGAAGCTTTAAGCTGTACGCGCAACGCTTTAATAGTCTTCAAATAGAATTTATTATGTAACGTATTATCGCTATTCTGATTGAGTCCGGCGAGTCTAATGCAACGTCGACTACAGTGCGATGCATCTCTTCCTGGGATCGCCCACGGGGAAGCTCGTGTAAAAGTCGGCGTTAAACAGAGCCTTCGCTTCTGAGTGATTAATAACATCTTGGCAAACGTTAAACGCTTGTGCTTCTTCAGATTAGCCTGGGCAAAAATCGCCAAGTTTGAATGGGAACGCGCATGCTCGCGCCCTCCAAACTAAATAAATCACTTTGGGAAAGGCGTTCTCCTACGCGTTCTTTCACTTCTTCCTCCCTCGTCGCCAATTTTTTTTCTCGCGACTTGAGTTATGGCAAATAAAGGAACAAAGGCGGCGGGTCCCGCGGGAATATCATGCATCGTCATAGAAATATAGTATTTTCATATTACACTGTGACTAAAATCAATAACTACCGATATTTATTAACGCCAGTAGTTAATTTATTAATTTAGATTATTATTATAAATATTTAATATAAATATATGTACATATATATTACAATAATTAATGCAATCGGCGTAATTTCAAAACATACAAAAAGATGTGATCATAATAAAATTATTTATTATTTATGCACAAATTATAATTATATTGACTCTTAAAACTTATGAATGTATATATAATAATTTTTCACAGAAATAATTAATTATAATTAATTAATAATAGAATTTAACTTAACACTTTTATTAATTTTTAAAAAGTATTCATATCATCAACGAATTATTTATTCTTGAGATTTTTTAAAATCCTAATTGACGAAGCTTAATTAAAAAACGCGGGTAATTCTCTCGCGTCCCGTGAAAAAACTCAAGAACGGTTAATCGGGGCATTTCTCTTGTCACATACGTATGTGTGTATGATGTAAATGGGATGTAAAGTTTAAGATGCACAAAGCTTTTATCGTCACACAGTTTAACGGCATCATACGATCCGCATGCGGGAGGATGAGATAGTCGATGAACTCGTTTCCCTTTTTCGCGCGATGATATCGTTGTTATAAGATGTATAAACTTGGTGGAGCGAATAATAAAGGAGATACTGTCGGGTCGTGTAACTCGCGCGAAAAAATCGGGATAAGGTAGGTACCAACGCGAGTGGAGGCGCTATCGCGAATAAAATAATGAATAAAGAAGCGGGCGCGGAGCGCACAAAGTATCCAGCGGAAAAGAGTACTTTTCCCTTGTAACGGCATCTTCCTGCCATACTTTACGCGCTCGGCGTATCATAAAGATAAAACCCACTTTCTTGTCTATCGTTCGGTATCCCTTGGGAAAATAAGACGTTCCTTCGGTATATAATTACATTCTGCTTTTTTTTTTTACATTCTCTACCGCTCTTAAGAAGCTTTGCACTATACTGATTTACTCTGATCAGTTTTGCGCGATTCTCTTGTCGATTTAAGGTTGTAAGCCACTTTTATCTTATTTACATCTATAGAAAATTTTATAACAAAATTTTATTTCGTTATATCTGATCATCTTATGATATATAAGGTGGCGGGAAATTGTGTGAATTTACGTGCAAATAAAAGATTTTATTTAAAAAATTTTTTAATGCTAAGTTATATACATAAATATTTTTCTATTATATTGCAAATTTATTTAGAAAAATAAAATGTTGATTTAACGTTTTTACATCATGTTGCAGGTACGGATTGGAAAACGCGGAGAGGAAAAGCGAAAGGAGATGAATACGTGCAGAAGGTTGTGAAGGAAAATTGCGAAAGTTGTTACTCCACGTGATAAATAAAGTCGTACTTTCTCGACGGCGCAAAGAATTGATCCCCCTGACGTACTCGGTCGTCGTAATGTCGAGTACCATGTCGAGTTCAGAGGGTATCGCGTAATCTTTAATGGTTCTAATAATTTTCACTCTTCTCGTTCCACGATAAATCGAGAGATTCGCCATGCTGCTTTCTATCACCTTTCGCAGACTGGTTTCGCTCGAATGCGTTGATGCTAAAAAAGCACAATCAATCTTTCATTTTGTATATTCTGTTATAGGCTTAATATAATTAATTTTTAATTTCTATTGTTTAACAAAAGAAATATGTATAATGCAAAAATCTTTTCAAGAACAAAGTTCTGTGCTATGAAAATATATAATCATATTTTGTATTTATTTAGTTAAATATATATACTTTATTGCATCTGTTTATTAATTAACTTTAGCAATTATAATTATTTTAGTTTTGTATATGTATGTACTCTGCAGCAATTAGCTGATATTGACAATGTAATTATTAATTTAATTTTAATTATTACATACAAATTGTTTAATTCTTTTTTGAAATAAAAGCTTGAATTATTGATTAATCTAAAAGAAAAGTTGGAATCTATATGAAACGTTAAATATGAATTTAAGAACTAAAGTTTATCTTTATTTTAATCGGAAAATGGAAATTAATTTATTATATTTTACTTCAAATTTTCATATCCCAAGAGGAATAAAATTGTGTGATTTTAATAAATCAAGAATATGTACAGCCACATTTTTCGCATCAATTTAATTTTATTTATTTTTGATTTATTAAAATCACAACTTTTTATTTATTATATCAATTTTATGCAATTTTATTTTTTTAAACATTAAAATTTGGAAAGCAACGATATAAAATAATAATTAAATCAATTAACTGGTATGAATATTTTTCAAGTCTTTGCAAAAAAGATATATCTGTATCCTGCAGATAAATATTAGCTTTGATATACGATAATAATCAGCATCAAATATTAAATGCAAGAAACGAAATAAACTCGAACGGCAAAAATTTTTCATCAATAACTTGTTAATATTAGTTGATAGCACATAAAGTAAAATACAAAATTAAATAAAAAAAATGTTATTAAAAAGAACATAAAAATTAATAACAAATAAATTATTAAGAACAGTTACAAAAATGAATATGCATACTCTAATCGATCGATTGACTTTAATTATATAATAAAATTATTTAGAACAAATAAATTAATAACATTAAATAACATTATTTTGATAAATATTTGAGTAGACAATGAGATTTTGATCTTTTTCAATTTCATTCTACAATGAAGTAAACGAAAATATTTTGAAGGCATGAATTTTTCGTAAGGTGTTTGAGAATTTTTTTATTGCAAGAAACTACCATCTCGCCGAGAGCCAGCTGCGATGCTCTAATTGAGGAAACTTTGTGGAACTCATTAGCCTCGCTAGTGTCACTCATTTTCGCCACAGGCTCGCGCAATTAAAGGGAGCGATGCATCGGAAGTAGTTCCTATCGTGACACCGACCGTGCGACCTTATCGCTTTTTTCTCTCGCGCAATTCAACGGAATTTTCGAGTAGCGAAAGTGTAGCTGACATTGGCTCTCGTTAGTCGTGATCGCAGCTACTTACGTAAATCACCTCTGGAATTCCACATTTGCGCGCCGCGCGGTGCTTTCTCCCTGATGCTGCCCTCCTTTCCGAACCACCCCTCGCGCTCGCGTGGCAAGAAAGTAAATGTTAGCAAGATTACAGTCCTCGCAAAATTTATTCTATTAATTAAGTTTACTTACTCTATTGCTTCCTTGTTTCTTCGCCAAGACGGTCAGTCCAATAGAGGATAATACGAGGAGAAACTACGTAATTCGTGTAGATTATAATTGCACGAGGAATCCATACAATACGCATTTTCGTAAGATCAATTGTCAAATGACATAAATGCATCAAGATTCAAATTAAATCTTTTTGTTTCCAATATCACAGCTTTCGTCTTTATTTAAAATATGAATGTATAGTGTTTTACAAAATCATCAAAATCACACGTAATACTTTTATTATATATTTCTATATTATATTATAAATTGCGTAAATTAGCATTTGTGAATTGTGTGTTATTTTCTACTGTGTTTAGCTTTTATCTTTATCTATTTGATATAATTAATTACGGTTTGACGAAGCTGTATCAGGAAAAACTTTGCAGAAAGCTCGTGTTTAATTTACGAGATTACGAATTTACGAGACGCCTGTTTTGTTCTCTTTATTATTCCGCTATGGAATTCAATTTAACACGATACGGTCGCAAGTTTTCTCGGAAGTCTGTATCAATTGCTATGTTTTCCGCTAGCGATAATCGGGTGTTGAACTACATGCTACCGAGGGGAGGCATCGCGAGAGTGGGCACGAAGGAGAATACTCTGTGCCGGTGAAATTTCGGAAAATTTATGGCTGCGACCTCCGCGAATTTCGAGAAGGGGCGAGAGAAACATCTTAACGAGGGGTCGGGCTATCGGCGAGAGCGGATGCGCGTTTCACTTCCGGCGGGGATGGGACTGCGGAGCCGTCGCTGGGAAATTATTGCAACCCTCGCGCGCACCCCCGTCGGGCGTACGCGTGTCGAAACTTCGCCGGGTGCTGTCGTGCACCTGCAACAACGGTGGCATTCCCTGCTTCGATAGTTCGGGGTAACGTGGTCCATCAGAAAATCACATACGATATTACATTAATGCGTACACGCAAACATGCATATACACACCTGCTGAAGCATTCATGCGGTTGTATTGCGTTGGTGGGAGCCAGGAAAGAGGTACGAGATGCGATGAGATTAATCAAATTAGTAACGTTCTTGTCATATTCTGAAGGAAGAACGCGCGATGGCTGTATGAGGGTGTATAACCAAAAATCACAAATCATGCTTGTCGATTTTCCTCTTCCCAATATCAAATTTATCAAATCATTTTTATACTTTTCTATATTGTTTTGAGAATAGAATTAATTTAATTTTATGTCTCCTATTTTTATTTTTCTTTACGTTGTAATTTATTTTCAATTATGCGGCAGTAATTATATGAAATAATTATATTATTTTTCCATTGCATTTTTCTTATTAATATTTCTTATATTTTTAACTGTAAATAAAAAAATAAAAAAAATCTCGCACGATTTGAATAGACAAAATGAATAAAGTATTCGTAGAAACGAAATCACTTTTTAAATTGACAGCGTTCGAAGAAGCACTCGCATGCGTGAGATTACATATTAATTACATTGGCCGTCGTAATGGCTGTTCTATCCGCGACCCGCGTCATTTCGCGCATGGCCTAATAATATATTTGTCATTATTCCGGACCAGTTGTCCGCGCGCCGTATATTTTAAATAATGCGTGCGACGTGCAGTGCATCGCGCCGTGCAAAATTGCAATTGCAGTTTTCGCGCCTGGCCGTGCTGCTGGTCAATAAATTACAATTGTTCGTTGCACATAATTCTCTGTTGCATTAATAAATATCGCACGCTCCATCGGGCGCCACGCTGCGCGGCCTGTTTGTCCATTATGTTGTCGGTTCTTTAAACAACAAAAGAAAACGGGTTTGCGTGAAATACCTATGAATAATGGATTTCTGTCCGTCCGCTGTTTTCCGAAAAAAGAGACGTATATTGAATATTGCGGAACATAATAAGAGAACGTGAAAAATAGGCTTTAACGCACATAATTCACATAATTTCTTTCCTCCCCCTCTTTTTACTATATGTAAACTTATTTCCGGTTTCCATAAAAGTTCCAAAACACAAAAGCAAAGAAAATTGCAAATTTCAATTCTTTTTTTCAGAGAGAAACGAGTTAGAGTTTAACATTTTTTTGAAAAGTAGATAATAGCGCATTTCTATTTTCCTTCTATTTTCCATCGAAATTCTGAGTTTCCACGCATCGGTGCTCACCGCTGCCATTTCCGCGTTCGCTGATGACATTTACACTTGCATTTCCGTCCTACTGCCGTGCGGATCGGTGACTTCATACCGGCAGATGCAATAAATCTCTGTCACGCTCCGTAACATCACGGCGTCCGTCCAAGCAACGATACAGGGACACACGTCGAGTAACGATTTGTGCTACTTATCCGCTCACAATTTACATGCTGGTTAAACTGGGTTAGTTAGTTAGTAACAAAACAGTTTATTCGAGCGATTTTCTGAAATCTGATCCGGCAAATACGGGCAAATACTGCGTGCAGTATCGTTAAAATATCTTGTCGCTATCACACTTTTCAAACTTATGGTATCACGATGCTGTTCTTCGAATGAAGTTGAACTTAGTAGACATACTTTTCAAGTACGTTGAAGGTGCACAGCGTTCCAGAACTGTCGCCATTCTTTTGAATTACACATACTAAAGAATAGACCTCGAGAAGTATGGCTGTTCTGCTACCAGTAGTTTTTAAGTTAGAAGTAATTAAAAGTAAAGCGATAGTTGTAAGTTACTATGCATAATAAGTAAGATTAAATAAAATGATATAAATACTTTGACGCCGAGCGGTTCTGTTTTTAATTATTTAAATATATCATTCTCTATCTGAAGTTAAATTTATTCGAAATTGAATGACATGGCTTTGTCAGCTGCTTGTTACATCGTAATTGCAGAAACGAATTAACTTCAATTATGGCTTGTAGCTGATGCAGACGAAAAACCTAACCTGTTTCTAACAGAAACCTATAGCATTTCATGTTGATATTGGAAAAATAATTCTTCTTGTTAGACATATAATTTGTACGCAAATAATGCTTATTGGGATATCTGCAGCGAAAAGTAAGAAATTTAAAGAAAAGAATAAAAAATTAAAAAGTTTTTTAATATGATATAACTAACTTGGCAAACATAAATTTTTCCTCAAATTCTTTCTTTTTCATAATTTTTAATAGTTTTTATCTTGCCATTTATTGGTTAAATATTAGTAAATTGTACATTAATTTTTTTTTATAATATATTATGAGTATATTTTAATGTATAATTGCATGTTGCTTGTCGTTTAGTCAATATAACAAGAAAATGTACAAGAAAAATGTGCAAAATGATTAAAAATAAATTTAAATTATATCCAGCTATTGTATTTATTTAAACAACATAATTTATTTATTTTTACAAAAATGATATATGATTAATAAAAATCTTTAAATTGTCAATTTGAAGTTGTATACCCAGAAAGAAAACGTGTTATTTGAAAACTATCGTCAACGATCTTGTGAAGAAAGAAGATCAAGCTTTAGAATTAATCGAGAGTTTGCAGATAAACAGAATCGCGCTTTAAATGCAAAGTTCAAGATGCATACATTGCGCTTTATCGAAAAGCTTGAAGGGAGGTCACGGCATGCGGTTATTAAGGAGAAGCCGGACGCGGGCTAGAGCGCCTCGTTCATCTCCGGCAGACTCGTTAACATTATCTTCGAGGTTGTAATGCAGTGCGTGTAGCACATCTCTCGAATCCCAGAGATTGCCCTAACGAATTTCCTGTCCGCGGGAAGCACGATCGTAAATCACTCGTTACCGCGAATCACTCGCAGTAATACCCTAGATTTAACGTGCGTTTTTGACAAGAAGGCCGGAGAGTCGTAGCTTCCATGTCGATGGAAACGTAGTGGTAATAATGACGATAGTAATGTTGATGATGATGTTGATAATAGGCGGCATCTTGAATCTTTCGCGAAATGATATATTTTCTTCAACGACAATAAATAATTAATAACTGATGTATTTCAGAAATACATCAGTTACATCACGCTACATTTTTAACTCACATATTTTAACCATGATGTCAATAGATTACGTTACACATAAAATAAGATTAAGAAGTTGAATTCAGTGCTTAAAATATTAATATACGATTTCGCATTATTGTTTAAAAAAGTGTAAGAAATTTTTCAAATGTATGATTATTTATACAAAACGTTTTTATATTAATTAAATATATATAATATTTACGAGAGAATGCATGTTATTCATGAGACTAAAGACTACTTATAAAGATATATATTTTACATTCTTATATTTTTATTTATATTATAAATTCATAAATCCACTACATCTATCGAAGTCATTTGATTTATCGCGGAATTTGCGGCATTCCGCGGCATTTTGCGGAAGTATATATTTATATATTGACTCGGCATAGCCAGTTACATGCGCAATATTCATTAGTAAAGTCGACTCGTAAAAATAAATGACTTGACATTTAACAAGAAATCAACGAAAAGATAACCGATCATATGAAAGCGCTGACCGATTATTCTCTCTGCAACCTCTTCTTCGCTTTCTCTTTACTTATTTTTCTCTCTCTCTCCTCTCTCTCTCTCTCTCTCTCTCTCTCTCTCTCTCTCTCTCTCTCTCGTTTTTCTTGAATTGGCATAGAAACCGGTAGAAACAACTATGACTATTTTTTGACTGCGGGGTCTCACTTCCGCATTGACATTGTTAGAGGAGTGCCTGACTCTTCAGATAATTGATTAATTAAGATTAAGTAACGCTCGAGGGTTGATTGGCTGAGGATAAAAGTGATGAAAGTGATTTTTACACTGAAGTATGTTGCATCTACAAACTTATTGTAGGGAAAACAAAAATTTAGTATAAGAAAATTAGAAAAAATAAAGATAAATGTCTACAATTTTTATTAAAATTTTATGTTTATATATTCATATATTAGATATATTTATATAAATAATATTAACAATAATATTGAATTGTAGACGGAAATATTTTTGCAAATTTTATAATTTTAAAATATTTTCTTTCAAAGTTCCCAGAATTATCTCGGTTTTACTTCTGCAAAAAATTTGTAGCATTTTCCTATCGTCGTACTTGTTATTTAAAATTTTTTATAGACTTCTGTCGCTTTAATATTTTGCGTGGGATGTCGTAGATAGGCGGACATCTAGAGTACCATATATTTCTCATTTTCTGAACTGAATGACCGCGTCCGCGAAGGGTGTCTTCCCCTAGACACAAGTTCACTCGGTCTTCTCCTCCGTTCCTTCTGCTCCTTTACTGACTGCGTCTATAAATAAAGGGAGGTGAGGCAAGTGCGGAACCGGCAGGTTGTCGTCAGAGTCATTAAGGGTAGTGCTTCGGTTTCCCTTGGAAGCGCGGGTTTCTAAGCTCGCTTGTGCACGCTTGCGTCGACGAAACGCGTGCACACACGTAGATATATATACCTATACTTACGCAAACATATACATACGCCGACGACACCTCAGCAGAATGAGAGGTCGAGAACTGACTCGCAGTAGCGTCGAATTATCAGCTCGTTTATCATGTGAATGTATGTGTGCGTTTCTTGTAAAAGTAATTTGTTGCAAATTATATACGCTCAGGCAAATATTTTCTGTTGCAGTTTACAAGAAGAGCCAATGTATTATTGCAAAGTATGTAAAATATGTTAATAAGAAGTAAATCAAAAACTTGTAGAAAATTATATAATAAAATTATATAATAATAAAAATTTTATATATATATATATATAGGTATAAGGTAATCTGCAAATTAAGAGATTATTAAGTAGATAATTTCAAATCTTTTTGCAATCCAGATTTGCAATCAAGTTGAAAATTTACGGTTATAGTTACAGTTGAAAACTTTTTTTGAGTTTCTTCGTTAAACAATACATTTGGATCTAAGGAAGAAAGGGAAGGAAACGAGAAAAGATTTGATGAGTTTTAGTTTGGACTTTTGCAGGTCTGAATTAGACAAAAAGTTGGAGTGTTGTTTCGCGTTTCGTATGACGCACGATGTTTTCTCTTCTCCCAGGGGATGAATTCTACGAGATGTTTGAAAGACGAGACACCCCCCATTATCACGGTTAGTAATGCTAACTTGCCCTCTTGGCGCTCCTTGCGGAGTTTTAAACGAGCCATTAAATGAAATATTTCAACGTTCACACTGTGAATCATTGATGCCACTGTTGTAATCATCGCAGTGCGCTTCCAGCGATTATCCTTCGCGTTGGATCTCTCGACGAAACAGTTGAGAACTTTTCGAACATGGATTGTTTTAAGTAATTCCTTAGCGAAGCCGTAGCATATTTTTTAGAAAGACTATATCACTTTGTGTTTTCTGTATAATATTGAAAATAAAGCATCCCAATTTCAGCTTTCGAATAGTATGTCTTTCTTAGTATGTCTTTTACTGCTCACTGTTTTATCCATGAACGATTCGCATCTTCATCATTCACATCTTCCGCATGTGGAGAAAGTGAAAAAGGTCGCCTGAAGTCTGCCACCGGTGAATGTTTTGTGCAAAAACGTGTTGACGAAGATACTCGTGTAATTTTCGCCACGCTTTCACGGTTGCAGTCGTGATTTTCTAATATTCGGCAGCCTCGTAATGAAGACCCGGTCGTTTGCGGGATATGCACAATACCATGAAGAGACGAATGTACAGAAGACCGTGCGATGCAATAGGGTGCGACACGTATCTTGAATTACTGCTGACGTTTCTCTTGTCAGTCTCATCGTACTTGCACAGCGTGGTATGAAAGGCTTTTATAAATTTGAAATGACTGAGATTATTTCAGTTGATTAAAACATCGAGAGATTAATCAAAATTGGGTTTTATATATCTTTTTGCTGCATGTCGATTTATGGTGCATATTTTAAATTTTCTCTTTTTAATATAACGTATGATACTGGAAATATTATTGATATGGATAATTATGCGAATAATTTCACTTCCTCTCATATTTTTATATAACTTTCATTAATTCGAACTCATGAATGCATTAGTGATGTCTAACGAAAATTGTGGGTTTGATATTATGTGCTATTTTATTTTTATCCCTTTGTGAAAGTTGATAAATTAGCGATTTGTATTACAGTGACGTAATCATAATTTGTCGTTCTTTGTAAGAATATGTTTAGTAAACGAGGTTCTCTTCTCTTCTTCATCCACTCACTTGCATGGCAATCCAATTTTATGTAATTCATCGCTAGGATCTTTTTATCATTAGCGTACCGTATTTACGGCTCATACTGTGAGAATTACATAATTTTGCGCGAGTTCCATGCTGCGCAAATGGGGTCTCGATGCGACAACTGTAATTCGAGCACAGGTTTATGCCATCATGAAAGTACCAGATAATGAGCAAACAAAGGGGCGAAACTTGTTCTAGTAGAGTTCAAATAGGAAGAAAATTTCGATGTGAATTCCTTGGTGTATCGATCTCATGCAACGCTTCGTAATCAAATAAGTTTTAAGTCATGTTGATTACTTTTTTTATTAATTAACGATTGGTTGCTACGTAAATGCAAAATAAAAATTAATTTTTTTAGTAATCATTGTTTCAATAGATTTTGAACAAATAAATTGTAAATATAAATGTATTTCAGATTCCCAAATATTTCATTTTCAATTATGAATTTTTTTTTTATCGTAATAAATATAACGAATTAAATATAAGAAACAAAAGTATATAATCAAATATGAAAAAATAAATAATTTTTATTTAGAGACATTTTAAATTTAATTAATTTTATTAAAAAAAGATTATTTTTACAAAAACATTTATATACATGTATATAATATATTGCAAATTAATAAGTTATCACAAGCGATGTTCGACGAACGACCTTTTTGTCGTGGGATCTTGTAATTCTTTTAGGCTTTATTAAAGCATTTTACAGGGTGACTATGTCGTGTGTACCTGCTAACTAAAGAGATTATTACAACGTCGCGCGTATGTTCGTCCAGGGACGTTAGATTAGTGGCGATCATTTACGACTCCTCGTGCGACATTCAAACCAGCAGAAGCGCGTGTCGCAAGGCGCGCGAGAAAGGGTTCGCCTAATCACTTTTTAACTATATTAGCACTGGTAGCCACCCCTGTCTGCCGCGTTGCACCCTCGTCGCATCAAAAATAGATTACACACCGCGCGTTCGCGTCTCCCAATGTATTCTCTCCGGCCACTGCGCGATATGCGTCTCCGCATTACTGGTATATTACGCCAGTAATGTATAAACGAGCGCGACGGTGAAGGAAGTGCAACCGCATTAAAAATGTAACTTCTTTTCGCGACGGGAAAGAAGACCGGCGCCGCCTAAAGGAAAAGCCGCGAGTTGTCGTCCGCATGTTGGTCCAACAAAACGCGGACTTATTTATTTAGCCGGAATTTGTATACTGAGTTTCTGGCTGGAGTGAGTGGTTGGGATGACTCGCAGTTTTGTAACGAGACATTTAACATTGCTGCATGTTTCGCAAGCTCGCGGTAAAACATTAACTCTCTTCAAACCACTTTAAAATATATTAATAGTTAAATAGCTTCATGCTCATGCAGCCGCGTCTGCCAGAATGATAAAAAAACATTGATTTATTTAGTCAACGTTTATTGTTTATTTTACACTGTGAACGCAATTGAAGCTAAAAATGTTTGAAATTGAGATGACTTGATTAGAATATTCAAGATTATTATTATTATTATTATTATTATTATTATTATTTAATAGCTGAAATATTAAGTCACTACATATATTATAATATTAATTCAATATATTATCAAAAAACAAAACTGCAAATATTCACTTTTAGAAAATGATTAATAATAATACAAAACATTCATGTCGTCAAATTTATGTAGAAAATCGTTTTGGTAAGCGAAGAAAGGAATAATCCATAATCGCGATTGGAAGATACGTTTACCACGTGGAAGAAATGGGGAAAAGCTGAAGAGTGTTTTCTATATCCGAGTTGCTGCCACCGCAAGACAATCTTGCCGCATGCCTTCACTAATAGACTGCGCACGTCAGCCTTTTTCTTCGTCCATCTCTTTTTTCCTCTACTCTCCAGACCGCGCACGATCTTCCTCCACGTCGGATTCGCTGCCAGGACGATGGATAACCCCGGGGCCCTAACAGCCGTTTAATTTGTGTCTGGCTCTAGGTTTTTGTGCCGCGGACGGTCCTTCGTTCGAGCCGGAAACAAGACGCCCGCTTGCGCGACGACCCTTCGTCTTGGCTACTTGTTGTAGCCATTCCGTCCGAGTGTTTCAAGTGTTTTTCGAATCTCCCCGTTCAAGTGAGAGCGTCTGATGGTCTTTCGAGTCGTTGACATGGCACCCGTGACAATAACAAATTGGTTTGGTCTTAATTTAAAAGGTGAGAAATTGGGCGAGCGATTGGGGAGCCTAATTGTTCAAAGTTTATATAAGTCGCATCATGTGATTTGATATATTTTTTTTATTTAATATAAAATTATTGTTTATCTTCGAAGTTTATTTTTTGGAGAAAACAATTATTAGAATTGTAATTTTAACATAGGTGCTGTTCTTTTGAAATAAATTTCGAATATCGTTCGGTCTTTCACTGTGGATTAATGTTATCTTGCAATTTTAGGTGAAGCTTCTTATGTAAACAATTAAATTAAATTGGCCAGCAAGATTTACAAAATATCAAGCTAGAACGTTTTATACGAGATCAGCAAGAGGTCAAAAATTAAGAATTGAGAAGAATATTGAGGAATAAATAAAGGCAGTATATATAAGTTAATAGGATATACGTGACTTTTACTACATCTAGACGGATCTACGCACGGATAGCGTAATTTAATATCAACATTATTTATAAATTGTAATGAATGAAGTTGAGCAAACAATTACGAACGCTTGTTCAAATGGAATATGCCACGAATCGCTCATTTTTATCGGAGCCGCCTATGTACATTTCTTGCTAGATGTATTTAATTCGTATTTGATAATTAAATACATCTATCTTACACTTTCTGAATTCGCGAATATTAAAGTTATTTTTTTTGCACTCTAAAGAGTATGCAAACAATTCTCCACGTTATGAATTATTATTGCGAAGCTCTGATGGTTGTGCATATATTTGCAGAAATTAAACAGAAACTGCGAAAAATGTGCACATATTTGGTAAAATAATAATTTAATTTAAAAATTTCTGCGCAATATAGATTCGTTAAATTAAATTATTTTTTAAATAATAATAATATATTAATCTTAATTAATGGGAAATTAAAATTTAATGATAAAAAGTACACAAAGTTAAAAAAGTTATATATAGAAACATCTCTTTTTATGAAAATTTATTTAAAATTTATTTCTGTATCTTCAGATAGTTGAAAACTATTTGTACTTTTTGGAAGAAGCCGTCCGAGAGTTTAACGTTGAAATTTGTACTTTAAGTGTCCGACATTCCGCGGTATGGCGCAAGCTCACCAATTATTCATCTCCATCGGACGATGGAAAGGCGTGTCTCGTCTCCGGCGACACTTCCTAATTCCTAGACAACGGTTGGAAGATCTAATTTCCTAAGCTGTCATTCACGCCACCAGAACTCTGTGCCTTCGTCAGTGGCGCGGACGGTTACGGATCGTCCTTAGGATCCGTTTAAGTCAGAGACGTGTTCCGATACGCTCCGAAAATTTCCTGCGGCAAAACATCCCGGCGGTCGTAAATTTACTTTAATACTTTTCACACATGATTGCGTATATGTGTTGTTGATATAATACAATTTTATACTTTTTGAAACAACACAATTTGCTTTAAAAATAATTACGTTTGCGATAAAAAATTATTTTAAATATATAAAATTGCAAATTTATATTAAACGAAACTGTTGTTAAAAAGAATAAAAAAATAGTTGAAATGATTTTGCAATGAAATTAAAGTACAAGATTAATTCAGTAATTAAAGTCAAATGCTCCTAATGTTTAAGTTAATAAATAAACCAATGATATAATTAATGTTAATAATGTTATTAATGCTAATACATTAAGATTTTAAATAAGGTACGAATATATTAAATTGTTTTTAAAATAATTTTATCAATAATTATTATGACAAAACTTTTGCTGCTTTTACATGCAAAGTATAGCGAGAGTTTGTGATAGAAAGGGGGAACAGAGTCGAATTATACATTGGTTGACGTCTCCAGTGACTACAGTAATAATATGCAAATTCGATACGGATGGTTGAAACGGTTGCCGTAATAAAAGTAACGCAACGGAGCGAAAATGCGCGCGCACGCTCGTGTCGGAGCTTATAAGCTTTAAATTTGTTTTGCGCGCAAGTCCATTTTGCTTCCCTTTCCTTCGACGGTGCGCGAAACCGTTTCGTCATAAGCTCTTAATATCCCGCATTGTAAATTCACGCGGGATTTTTCCACGTTGCTGTCGGACTCGGATTTTTTTTAGTCCTTTCCTTCCCCTCTTTACGCTTTGCAAGATTAGGAAAGATTGCGGCAATGCAGAAATTCGTCAACATCTATTAGCTGAAAACATTTACTTTATCAAAGGAAGGATTAGAGGGGACATATTCACGTATCGAATCTAAGCGAAAGCTTGATTTTTTAAAAACTTTTTTTTAATAACATTTTGATCTTACTCGTTCAATATAACATTTAATGCATTGGTCCATTGCTATATCATTAAACGAAACTGTAGAAAAATCTCTAACGATTGGAACATTAATGCAAGTTTAATTAAACTTATGTAATATTTCTTACTTGAATTGTTCTAATAGCTTGTATAATTAATTATACAGACATGTTATTTTCTTTAATCAAAGCATATTTAAAAATTTATATTTTTAAGTAAATTTCACTGTTCTCTTTTTCTTGGAGGTCTTGAGAAGATATTTGTTTCGAACAAAATAGAAAAATTAAGCTTTATCATGCGATAAATGTTCGTCAATGTTCGTCAATGGAAGAATGTAACACATTCTATTGTTATGCGTTACACAAATGCTTCGTGGTGTGATAGGATAGATTTGTCGAATCGCGTTTAGATCGATACCGAAAGGCAATCGGAATCGAGGGAAGGAGCGGACAAGGGGCCAATCGGTGAAACGGATGGTCTAATTTAATCTTGACTAAGCTCGCGAAGAAAATTGGCCCGCGATCTGAAATGGTCGTCCAAGGAATCGCAGCTGCTCTTCGCACTAACCAGAAACCTTGTCCCGACTTCGTTAAAAGAAGAACACACGGAGAGCTTCAGCACGGACACGAACCTATTAAAATTGCCGTTTGTAGAATTACTTTCGCCTGCCGTCGAAAAATCCCAGAGTCGCTCGACTTTCATAATTAACAAATCTCGACGAGCTTGTGAAATTTAATTTAACTGCAAGTATTTCAATTTATTGCATTCTCTGAATTTTGCGAGGCAGCAAGCATTTATAAGCGGAAGGTAAATTAGATTTGTAAATTTATTCAGGTAATTACGCGATAATTTTTAATTAAATTAATTAAATTTATTAAATCTCACTTGCGTTAATTTGCACATTAATTCAATTTATTCAATAATATATTAATAAATTGTAGAAACTTATGTAATATCTCAGCTAACATTATACAATTTTGCAAGTATCAATTTATTCGATATGTTTCGTTTTTTTCTGCATTTTTACCATTTTATTTTACATTTCTCATACGTAAAAGCAATATAAAGATTTATTCCTAATTAATTTATACGTGATTTTAACAAAAATGTATTAAAGCATTTATTTATTTCTTATATTTATTATTCTTCTTTATTCTTATATGTTATTTTTTAGTTTTGTACATTTTATACGCATTCCTTTTCGCATGTTACATATAATTTTGAAGATCTTTATTAATTTTAATCTTTTATTATTATGTAATCGTTTATATATGAAAATATTCTTACGCGCGAATAGATAAATCACCGAAAGGTTAAGGAATTTTTAACAAGGCATAATCTAATCCCGCGGCATTATGCGATATCGGCACGATTACAATTAATAAAATGATAAAGTGCGTTCAGTCGATGTGAGGAACTGGCAGGCACGCAAATCCGGAAGAAAATGTATCGATGTAGCAATTTACGTTACGACGTAACGGCAAATCGCGTAATATCGTAAGCTACAATCGACGTGTTAGAGCTTACGAGAGTAATGCGTATTCGCGATTCGCCGTACACGATCATCGGCTACATACATATTCGCGGTAACCCCTTCGGGTCTTGACTTTTACGTGTCTGGAATCCCTAAGCAGATCCGCGCTGCGAACTTCCAGCAGCTGAATGCATATACCGGGTGAATCCAAAAAAGAGGAAATACGCGGAAAATATTTTCTTGATACAAAATTTTAGAAGCTGGAAGAGAATCTCTTAAATTAAAATTTCATATTAAGTCGTAAATTAACTTACAAATATTATCAAAAAAGTAATCTGTTCTTACTTTAAATTTAAAAAAATTATTTTCTTTTAATAGCTATGTAAGACAGTCTCATATTTTTGTATATTTATTTTTTAATTAGAATTATCTCATTGCTCTTATTACTTTTTAAAATTAGAAAATTACATTCTACTCTCGAATTATATTCTACGTCTCGAACTGGCGACGAGTTCACTCACCGCTCTAAATTGTAATTACATTCGTAAGATTCATTTATCTTATCGTATTTTATTCGTCATCTTATTCGTATTTACACTCTTATAAATCGTCTTGATATCCCAAAAGGATCATCTCGGCGCGCCATCATCTGCGCTCGGTCGGTGGCGACACAAACGCATCGTCGATCGCGAAGATCGCGAATGAGCGGAAGGAGTGAGAGTGAAAGAGCGGCAATCTATTCCAATTTAACACCATGGCAGTCCATGGCATTAAATAATCGCTATCGCCTTCGGTAGGACTGGTCCCCCCCCCTCCCCGTTCAATAATGGACTTTTATCCAACGAGCTTGTACTTAGCGTTTGAGACGGGTCTGGGCGGGCCGGGATATTATCGCCGGTAAGTCGGCGGTGTTGTGACAGTAAAGAGCTCGAAATAAATCTTGGTTACAATAATTTCTTTTGCGGCCCGCGGCCCACGACGCGCATAAATCAAATATCATCGTTCCGCGCGAGCGCTCTCGCGCCGCGCTCCTTCCTTCTTTCCCATAGTCGTCCTCGGCTTGATGCACTTGCATTTGCGCCGAGATGCCATCCGCACCCTATGTCCTAAAGTTCTTTCATTCTTCCTCCGGTTGCAACACTTTCAAGAGCGATTTTTGCATATTTAACGATATACGAATCAAGTAAACTTGTCGGTTTTGTTATCAAAAATTTCCTGAAAAAGCATATTTTTAAAGTTTAATACATGAATATAAGCCAAGTATGTTAATAAACAACAACTGAGAGAAACGTAGTCAATTCCTCGGCAAGCAGAATCTTAGATACTACATGTCTACATGAATATATTAAGTCTGATATATATTAAAAATAATGTCACCGTAGTTGGTGATATAATTATTTATTTCATATAGAAATAGCATTTAAAATCCTGCTTGCTGAGGAATTGATTGCTATGTTTCTCTTAGTTGATATTTTTAAAGATAATTCTCGATTATCACTTGTCATAGTATTTGGAGATTTGGCAATTTTGCCAATATTAATATGCACATACGTATGGAGGAGTGGCGCAGGAAAATGGCTAATCTACGTCGTTAATATATACTTAGCGATATAATTATTGCATCCGGTTGTACATAATGCAACGAATATTCGGAGCAACATCGTGGGAAGTTAGGACGATAAAGCCGTTTACAAGCGACGGAATTAGTAGGCTTCGTGTACTGAAGTGCTTAACTATCCTAAACTTCATCCTTCAAGAACATAAGCGAACTGGTCATCAAGTATGTAAACATGACCCACGTCACGCGAGCAGATATTTGCTGGAATATCAATTATTTCGATAAGTCACACTGAATATATAATTTTATTTTAAATTTGTTGTAATTCGTGCATTAGTTCAGAGGGAAATTTATATAATTTATAGAGCTCTCAAGGGCTTACATCTATAAATACAAGATTGACATTCTCGAAGTACTCAAGCTACTCAACATTTAGAAATATAACCAGACTATAACAAAAAAAAAAGAAGAGAAAGAGAAATTATATAATTTATACAATGAGACCATTTTCTCAAAAGTGAATTCTTTAAAATATAAAATATTACATTGTTAAGCGTTTCCCATTAATAAATTTTATAATTTGTTCTTATTATATCGAGAATTTTTGTTTAAGTTTTTCAATTTAGATCAAAGATCTTGGATCTTTTTTATATAAAGATATGTTATATAATAAAATAAATTTAGACAATCTTTATTGCAATTTTATTCGTATATTAAAAAATTAATGTGTGTCACATAAATATTAAATTTTATGATAAGTTTTTAAGTGCAACAGTGAGGTAAATTAAATCATGCCCGGAACAATAATTTGCAATCTCTCAAGGTAATAAATCTCCTGTTAAATAGCAAACGGCGATTTAATAATTTTTTCGATGAGGGTAGTCAGCCAGCGAGACAATCATGTTGAAAGTAGGTTTCACCATGCCGACCCCCGAATTCGATCATGGAATCGCGTTAAAAGGCACTTTAACCGGGCGACTCGATTTTCCAGCACAAATGATGGCACCCCGTGTTCTTCCGTTGACGCCGACGCGCTATTAGCTCAGCTAATTTTCTATTAACTGTACCGGCGAACTATATTTGCAAGCCGCAGTCTATCTCGAGCCCATCTGCAGCAATCTACGAGATCAGCTGGAGAGAGAGAGAAGGGGAGAGAGAGAGAGAGAGAGAGAGAGAGAGAGAGAGAGAGAGAGAGACAAAAAACGGAGAGTATAAGAGAGATTTAATAAATTAAACGTTAGTATATTCTTTCCTAAGGGTTGTGAAGTGCGAGACTTGTCGCGGGAAAATTGTTGAAGAATCGATAAATTTGTGTGAAATAGCCCGTTGATGGCTTTCTATTAACTAAATTTTAAAGAATGTATGTAATAAAAATCAGACAAAAATAAATTAAAAAATTTTACGATATTTGTTATTAGTGTATTGTTTAAATCTTAATATCTTTATAATTGCTTATAAAAGCTTGAATTTTTTTTTTAAATTCTTTGCAAAATATTAAAGTTTTTCAATAATGCTATAATAATTTCTTTTAAAATATTTGTTAAATAATACTATAATTATATAATGTTTAGTTTTATTCGATTTTATTCATAATTGGTCAATCAAATGTACGTGTCAAGCAGACTATCAAGATAAATTTGGAGAGATCGAGAACGTTTTGTTTCCCCTGTTTTCACGGTGTGTTATCGCGACGGCAATACGAAGCGACGAGCCAACAAGGGTTAACCTAATTATTTAGCCGGCCAAACTCCTTGGCCATGGAGAAACGAGTGTAACTATTCCATCGAATAATACCCGCGGGACACGAACCATAGGGGAAGATGCTGAGCGAAGTCATGTTCGTATACGAAGAGTGCCAAAGAAATAGGATACAGAGGGTGTGAGAAAGAGAAAGAAATAGTTTGCCGATAGACAATATAGATAAGTTAAATAAGGGTTTTATTATACTACAAGAAAACGAAGCTAGACTAACAATTTTTCTCAAATCCTTTCTTTTGCAATATGATTGGAATAAAATAATTAAAAAGTACAATATTTATTAATATTGATAGAAACATTCTATTAATCTACAATGTTTATTGTTATGTATACGATTACGGCTTCCCACGATAACTATTTTTGAATTAATTAATTTTATTATATATATATATATATATATATGTTTCTTACACTAAATTTATGAATTATTATTAAGACTTAATGTTATGGAAACAAATAGATATTTTTAAATATTTAAAACAATAAATTTAAAAAATTTATTATATAAAATTTATTATGTGTTTATATCTTATATATAATTTTTTAATGAATGTGTTATTTTTGTTTATTTTATAATTAAAAGAATTCTATTTGAAACATTTCTCTAATTGTCGATTATGCGTTTGTCAATAATTGACTCTCATCCCATTTACCAATGAAATTTCTCATGCACGAGAATCGTCTTTCAGTATATCCGCGTGCCTGTGATATCACGGCGACTGATTATCGTAAATTTCGTGTTGCCTCTTCCGGGAGATCCCCAAGGTTATTTCGTCCGGTAGACTCTCCCTCAGGGATATGTCCACCAGGCATTTCTTGGGAACTTTGGATCGATAACGAACTGTGACTGTGTCCAATAAATCGAAGATTCCATCGGAGTAATGTTGCAATCATTTACTTCTGGACTTCTCAGGATTCTGTTTACAAAATCATATGAATCTGTTGTTAGAATATAAGTATGATAACATGTAATATCCTTTTAGATTAAGTTTATTTCTATATACAACTAATAATTTTATAGAGTTAAGAAGTATTTTTCAATAATTAAACATTTAACAATTTTTACTGATATAAAATTAACCAATTTTATATGATTATCTGAACCGTCATAAATTTTGTCTATGTGCTCTTTTCTCTACTTCTTCTTTCTAATCTAATTTCACGCGATTTATTTACGTCCAAGTTGGATATAGAATTGCGAGCTGGGCGATTCGAGTCTCCGCTAATTTCTTCCTTACAAGCGGAGACACCTTGCACAGATCTGCGTTACCTGCTCTTTGCTAAGCCCCTGCTAGGCCCCGTCCTTAATGGGTAGTCATACATTATCGTAAATGAGGAAAGTTGGGCGCGGGATAGGGCGGTAACGGAGGGTTGCCCACGCGGCGCCAGCTGCAGGACTGCGCAGCTTCCAACTTCATAACCGCCAACGAGATGGTCCAAACTGGTCATACACCCCGAAATTTCTAAAGTGCATCCTACGTTTGCGCGCGCCTCTTTTCTTCATCTCTTCTTTCAGTACCGTGCACGCCGAACTTTGCTCGTTAAAGCTGCTCGATATCGAACGCATATAAAAAGAATAACGAATGTTTCGGTCGTTAACTCTCAGTTAACTTTAACACGATCTTGAACGTCGCACATAAAAGTTGTTGACATTCTTGCTATAGCTTCTATTTTATTTTGTCTTTCTCTCTCTCTCTCTCTCTCTCTCTCTCTCTCTCTCTCTCTCTCTCTCTCTCTCTCTCTCTCGGTATGTATTCATTAGATTATTTTATCTCGCACGTGCAAAGTTTAATTATTATATTAAATCTGCAAATACAGTCAAGGTTTAGCGTGTTTTCAATATACTTTTGTCATTAGAATAAAGGTCCAAGCCGCGCATACTCGACGGAATTTACACATTCCGGAAACATTCATCGTCTACAAAGTGTGCGCCGCGTAAAAAAGCGTTCACAGCCGGAGGAAGAGAGAGACGGAGATATGCTAGAAACGTCTCTCCATGAGGAAGGTGTGGCATCGCGGTGCAAAGTTGCCGGCTTAAAAGAGCACAAGCGGTACGGCGTTCCATCGCGCGCTTTATTATAATAAATTGCGCCCGTATGCGCATATTCGTATGATTATACGCGTGCCTGTGTGTACGCGGGCGATATAATAACGGCGGGACTGTAATACCCCCGCGCTCCTCTAAGCGCTCATACGAAGAGAGGGCACGTACTTGCGTATACACGCTCCTCCATCACGATCATCTCTCCTCCGGATCCCGGTCCCCCTACCCCCCGCCCCCGCCCGTCTTTGCGCCGTAAGAAGGATCCGAGATGCGTTTCAGCCGCCATATGCCGCATACCGAGAGAGAAGAAGATATGGCCATTAGTCCGCGATTTCTACAAGATCTTATATTGATATACGTCTAATAGATACCGTCTGCTACCGCTTAGTTCGCCGCTTATGTCTGGAAATTACCGGTGGGATCTTTCTCGCTTTATACCCCGTGATCTAAAGGTGTATACGTGTTTTCATCTCATAAATGTAGAGTCAAATCTAAAAAATTAATGACAAATGTCCCAGTTTCATTCTTGGATTGAGGGAATCGATCTCGCAACTTTACTTCAATGTTATATACATGTAAATTAATTTTGCCTGATTATTTTGGCATGTGGAAGAATAGATTAACATAATTCAAGTCAAATAACATATTTCAAGTCTGCTATTTTTTTATAATCGAACAGTTTTACGCGACTGTCAAAGTACAGATGTGTAATTCTGGAGTTTCAAATTACAATTTATTATGAATGTTATAAATCTTTATATATTTGAACGTATGAAATCAATATCATCTGATTTAGATACGGATTTTCTAAATCCTACAAATAGTTGATTTGCATATATGAGAAAACAAGGAACATCGATGATCATTGTGTACAAATTTTATCCGGGATATTCGGTCAAGTGAGACCGTTGTAACGGTACACCCTTAGAGTGAATACAATGCTCATGTATAGTTTTGCCCCAAGCTAGTGCGGAGAACTACCACGTTTCATGACGCCATTACGATTTGCTTGAGCGCTTGTCATGGATATGCTTGTAAGGCTCTTATGGAAGGTGTTGCTCAATCTGCAATATCTTTAATAACTTATAATATATAGTTTAGCGATAATTTCTACACGTTCTTTTCGAGACTCGTACTTATTAACGTTAGTTAACTTATTTACCTGCATTTATGTTGAAGAAATTTACAAAAGATGAAGATAAATTTATAAAGAATCTTTTGGAAAAATAAAATATTTTAAAACAATGTATATATATATATATATACACACACACACACACACACACACACACACACACACACACACACACACACTACTGCTTAAATGTTATAAGTTTTTTATAATCTTGCGATAAAAATAATTTTAAATACAATTATTTTAAAATTAAAATTATTTTAAATTTACCTTTGCTGTGAAAATTATTTTAAATTTAAAAATATTTCTAATAAAATTCATAAATATTATTTGAATAGAATTTAAAATTAAAATGAAATAAAAAAAGTAATTTTTTTTTAATTAATATCTATAAAGAATCATGTTTTTATTTGAAAATTATAGTGCTAGTCTTTGAATGTACATACAATATATATTTTTAGATAGAAATCTGTAAATTATGTTTAGTGAATACTACGTATGTATGATGAGACATGAAACTAATAAAAGGAGAATTTAGTGAAATTTAAATTTTTACAACTTCTACAATCATTTGAATTTATCTTTGAATTTATCTATATGAAAATCACGTCAATGTATCAAAACGTGCTTTCCGTCACATTTCTGAATCTGCGGAATTGCAAGGATTACCGAGGATGTACCGATCTCCGTAAGAATTCAAATTCTCAAATTCTTCCGGATTCCGGATTGCAAAATACCGTTCTTATCATCTCTCATCGGGCACGATGGACTCGCTCGCGTGCTTCGCGCCTTTGCTGTGAGTGAAAATTGGTTCCTCTCCGAGTCTAGCAACTTTAATCTCGCGCCAAAATCGATGCGCTCGCCGCCGCCGCGTCGTCCCGACAGGACGGGTACATTGATTTACCTCGTGAGCGACAGGTTTATTACTCCGGCGCGTGTACGAGCGCACCCGCATGAATAAAACCCGAGTCGTACGACTCACTGGGATTGATTCGGGGCCCCGGCGCGGCTCCTCTCGCGAAGGTGGAATCGGGCGTCCCGCCGCGGAAACGCGCTCGTATAACTCTGCCTGCAGATCTCGAGATTGAATTCCTGCGTTTTCCAACCCCTTTCTTGAGTTGCCCGTAAAATCCATAATGGTAACGTATACCTACGTATGTCGTATGAGCTTGCGGTACAGAGCCTGTTTCTTTCCCGATTTTCTTCGCTACGATGAAAGCGGAACTGAACTCCTCAAGATTCGCAACATCGTCAAAATCGAAATATTTGCTTGTCAGTTAGTAGAGAATCTTGTTGAAAAATGTTTAAATAAATGCACATTATGCCCAGTTCAAAATATTATTACGTAATATTAACGTTGTTTGTGAATTTACATTATTTTTCAAAAAATTTATCTATGCATTTTATAGAACCAAATATTATTATATTATTACTGGAAATTAAATGAGTATTATTATTTATTTCGCTTTAGCATTCCATTTGGAGCTGTAAATTTAATATCCGTGAATTTCCGTGAATTTTTAGGTATAAATGCAATTTAATTTTCCTTTGATTGCATGTCGATCTTCGTTCAGAATTAAAGGTATTTGCAAGCGTGACACCGCATTTCGCAATGCACGAGCCGCGCGATTCGACGTGAGGAATAAAACCGCGGGAAACTTCTCGCATGCGGACGAGCAGGTTAATTTCGGCGGCGAATTTCATATTCGGTGCGTCACGAGCAAAACGACTCTGCCAGTACCGTATCACCACAGTGTTCAAGAGGTGGCCCTGACAGTGACACGTGGTCGCGGCGGAAAAGCGTTAAACCCGCGCGAAAATCCGCGTTTGATCGCGAACACGAGCGAGTACCGAGCCGGCAATCACGCCGCCGCAGTTGAAATTGGCATTTTGATTGGGGACGAGACAAAAATTGCGGTCGCTCGAGGATACACATCGCTGTTGAAACGCGTTCTTCAACGTCGACGTTTCGCTTCAAATACAGAGATCTCCGTTTTAGGCTGGGCTGACTATTCGCGTGACTTCCAGCTTCAGCGCGTATCAAAAGCAGACACGGTGCTTCGTATTCGACAGCGCGGACATTGCTGTCACACTGCGTGCATCATCTGTTTAAACTTATTGTACTTGGAAAAACAATGGATGGATCGGCGAGAGATATTCGATTATTCGCCTTAAATATATTTATAAATGTTTACCTTTAAACGAGATAATATATATTTAAGACGACATGTAAGAAATGAGAGAAAATTTATATTGGTTTTTTTTTTCTTATTTATTACTCATAGATCTTTTTATTTTTAACATGTAAAAATTTTTCAGAGTCTTTCTTATTATTCAGAAGATGCGTAAAATATCAGTATATGATATAGATCTTGTCTGATCTAAAAAAAGGGTAAAAGCGTATTTGCAAGCAGTCTCGCGAGACGCGATAACAAAGCGTCTGCTTTCGTCAAAGATCCTCTTCGGGTTCGTAGATCGTTCGACTGCATCGACAATCGCGACTCCAGCATACATGTATTTGAGGTGAAACGGATCGCCCGAAGGTATTCAGTCGGGACCCCCGACGTCGATTCGTCGTCATCGTACGTTGTCGTTTCGTGAACGTCGATTGCCCGCCGCGACGCACGTTGATTCGACGCTCTTTTGGGGCTTTTCATCGCAACACTTTCGTCTAGGGCTCTTTGTGCGATTTAAGGGGAGCCTCGCGCAACCCAAGGCAATTCGCTCCGAAGGTAGTTTCGAATTTCATCCCTCTCTTCACCTATGAGGCGCGCGACTCGCCCCCAACTCAATCCGAAATCCGTTTCCTTCAGAAGAATCGAGGGCGTTGCTCAAAGGAGACCCGACCTTCATCGATTGCCGGGAAAAGTTGATCCGGGCTTTTCCTCCTTTGAGAGCGAACGACACCCTACCGCAATCGTCAACTGTATTGGATAAACCAGAATGTTACTTCTGGCACAAGTCTTCGGCTTGCGATATTTGAAGCTCGAAAAATAGATACCGATGATTTAATATACATTATGTCAAGGTGAAAGTTAAAATTAGAGATTGATCGCAATGTTATAAAACGCAAACTCTACTAATGAATCAACTTGTCGTAGCATTGAACTAATTAACATTGTCGGCCAATACTTGAGTCATGACTTTGTAAAATTATTTGGTGGAAATTCAAACAATAATGTCGATGAAAAAAAAAAACATCTTAAATCTTTTGCAACTGCGAATGACGTCAAAAACGAAATTTCTTGTATCTCACGAGGAAAGATCAGTTGGTTAACCAGACTAACTGTCGGAGACAGAGGGATATTCCGTAAAATCGTAGCAACTCTTTAACGATCTCTGCGGCGGTTCAATTAACGGAACTGGCAATTATCCGCTATTTAAACGAAACCTTCCAGGAACGAGCATGTTTTATGCTCTGATTGCAGCACAAAAGTCTGAGACTATAAAAATTTAAGAAACTTTTTTTACATAAGGTAAAATAAAATGAGATAATTGAAACGTATTGTCGAGTAACTAATTACCACAACGCAATTATTTTTTTATAATACAATTCGTACATGCTGATGAAGATTACAGCAAGATAATTAAAAACTGAAAAATCTCTTTGTCGGTTATGAGAAAATTATTTAAAAAATAATTAATTATTTTTTTCACACCAGAGAATCATTGTGATTTAATTTTATTATACATTATACATACAGAATGTTTTATTTCATTCTGTTTTGTTTCTGATATGTCGGTAATATTATATAAAACAGTTTATTACAATATATCTTAACATATTAACTTTTTTTGTACGATTATTGATTGATAATTTTCTTTTTTATTTATTATTTTATCAAATTATATGCAAATTATTTTTGCAAACTTTATGTTTTTATCTTTTTCTATATTAAAATATTTGGAAATTATTATTTAGAATTATCAACTTTAACGTACATGTTTTTTTTCAAAGATAAAAGTTATCACAATAAAATATGTACAGGTAATTATTTGCAAATGAAAGTTGCAAATAATTTATTAAATTCAAATATAATACACGATCGACATTTATGAGTTAAAAGATTCGGTTTTATATCAAGAGTGAAAATTCTCGTCGACGAAATAACCCTTCTAATCGTTGCCAGTTCTCGCGAGGTCCAGAATTCTGCACCCTTCTTCCCTCCTCTGACAGTCTGCGACTATGTCCGGGTGCAAAGACGGAGAGACGCGGGGGCCTCATTTAAATAACAGATAATTGCTGGTCTTGTTAATTGAAGCGCCGCGGGGATCGCCGGGGCAGAAGAGTTACCCAAGATTTCGCGCGCCGCCCTTCCGCCCCCATCGTTGTTCTTCACCTCTTCTTCCCTCTTGTCGTCAACGTTGTCGTCGTCGCCGTGTCTTTCGCTGCACGCTCGAGTTAGTTAATGCGGAGCTCGTTTTACGACGACGAGTGTATCGCTTTTGTCGTCAGCTGCGACGCGTCTCGACACTCATTACGCCGCCTCGACTTCGCCTCAAAGCACCGTCTTCGTCAACTGTACCATGATCGATAAGCTCGGATGCAATAACAACGTAGACCGACTTGTGTCGGTATTGCACGACACAGTTTTGTAACATCTTTGAATTCTTGATCAGCTGTTGTGCATGATTCCACTTTCTATTACACATATTTTATAGAAAATATGTGTAGAACGCAACATATATAACAAATTGAACCTAAATGATTAAATCTGCACTAATCATATAATATATAATTAATAAAAATATATATAATTATATATATATATATATATATATATATATATATGTATATATATATATATATATGTATATATGTATATACACACACACATACACACACACACGTTAATTAAATATATATCTTTCATTTTTAATAATATTTTTTTAATTACATTTAAGAATTACATTCTATTCTTACTCTTAAATAAGAATAAAATAAGATTATTTACTAATGTTTATTTAATATTTCTACATCAAGTGATGAATCATAAACTACTTTAAAAAATAAATTTGTAAGTGCAAATAACAATAAATTAAAGATATAGTTTACAGAAGCATTTCTTTATGTCAGTCATTATATATACATATTATTTAATAATATATAAATCATTATTTATTTATTTATTATGTATAAATTTTATAGAAGATAGATTATTTTATAAAAATAAATTGTTTTCTTTAAAATGTTTTATTACTGTTTAATAAAGAAAAATATCGTGATATTAAGAAGAAAGATGTATGTATATATACAAAAATTGAAATGAATTGAATTAATTGAACTAATTGAAACTTAGCTTCATGAAAAAAGCAACAGCAAAAGCTTTCGATACTTACCATAACATTAATGAACATTACAATGAATCTGTATGAATAAATTGAAAAAAAGGGAAGAAAGCATGATCTCTTTATCGGTGTGCTTGCTATTCTTTCCAGTCATCGCTGCCATCCTCATCGTCGACGTTCTTACACTCTTCACGTCGAGCAACCACCTTCGTGAACCATCCTCGTTCATACTCCCTTCTCTTACTCTTCTCTTATCCTTCTACCGTCGTAGATCCCGAAGAGGGTTGACAGCATAAGCTCTGATCTGGCAAACCCGGTTCCGACAGCAGTTCCCAAACGCATGAATTTTTAATAAAATCACCTACGCCGCATGCCTGGCTCTCTATTCGTCTGTCTCCCTCTTTCTCTCTATAACGGATAATATAAAACTCTGACAGTCCTAACTGGGGGATGGTAATTCACTCTTTTACGAGAACCGATTGCGTAGACTTGCTATAGTTATCAATTTTTATTACACTCGATAATTTGGTCGCGATAGCGAATAAAATTAGATTTTATCGAATTTCAATGAATTCGGGTATGTCATTTTTCACGCTTTCTCATATTATTTCTCATAATATTTTTTTATATGAATATAATTGAGGGAATATTTGTTCTGATTATGAATGATTATTATTTATATTAATAATTAACATCGTTAATAACGTTAAGAGTAGCAGGTGGGTTTGATTGCATCGAAACTTTAGATGACCGCGTTTTGATTATTATTTGTATCAATAAATGGTCATAGATATGTATTTCAAATCAAATACATTTTAATAAAATTGAAAAATGTTTTAAGTTACATATAAGATATTGTATTGTTAATGTATTGTTAATTAAAGAAGTGATTTTATTTTTGCTTATAAAAACAATATTTTATTATTTATATTATTGCATTATTTAAACATATCAATAAATAAGAATAATTCGTTGCTCTTTCAAGATTTGCCAGAAAATTGTAAAAATATGTCTTAGAATGTGGATTGTCTATGTTTGGATAATAGTTAGCAAGTTTATATAGGATATCATAATAACTTCATATAATTCGCCTTTTTTATAATTATTCTCGTCTGGATATTTCGTTGATTCCACTACGATGTAATATTATTACTGACATTACGTTATCGCAGTCAGACATCTATCTGATTACACTTTAGCGAGATTCCTGTACTGAATTTTATTTATTCACATTAAATTGCTCTGCCATATTTTTTGTTATAATTTACAGATTTACAAATTATTAAAACAAATGTTAAAATTTTTGCAACTAGGAATATATTTAGTCAGATTTAATTTAAGATACATAACTCAAAGATACATAACTTTTAAAAACTATCATGGTTCTAATTTCTTTTTTCGTTTAATTTAATTAATAATAATTTTTTTTATAACATTAGCTGTGAAAATAATTTTATCATTGGAAAATTGAAAGCAATCACACATAGGAAAAACAAAAAACATAGAATTTAATAAATTGGATTTGTGCCTTTGAAAATTTTGAAATTTGAAGACTTCCTTCTTTGAAGGATTAACTTCAGATTTTCTTTACAATATATGCTATTATATTATCGCAACATCTTATTAAATAGAATATGGTTTTATTAAAAGTAGCATACTTTGTGAATATCATATTGAAAATATTTTATAGAAAATATAGCGTATTATTGATATTTGGTACAATTATATGAATAATGTAATGTGTACGAAATGCATGCAAGTATGATTTTTGTATCAGATTCCATTGCAGAGCAATTTATTGGAAAGAGCAGTTTACGGTATTTAAAGTAAAGTGAGACGAACAGGTCGAGATTGCATTTGAATTCACTTTGATATCGACACGTTGGCTCCTTCGATGACTGAGGCCGATACATCACGTCATGTCGCATTGTAATTAAATTGCGATGCATTTGCAATTGTAATGCAATAATGTGCAGCAACAATCAGCACGCTATAACACCCGATGACGTAACGCGACGTTGCATTTCCCTTCTAGAATTGATATCGTTCATGTTTGGACGGCCACGCGGTATACATTGCTTCTATTATCATAATCGTGGCTAAGTTGTAAACAAACAAATACGTTATTTAGATCATGTTACAGCGCGTATTTCATTCTGCGCGATTTCAGGAAATGCAATTACATTTTCATCATTACATTTAATTACAATTTTGTTACTTAATTAGATTTGTTTAATACTGTTTAATTACAAACCCGTTTAATTATATGCTGTTGGAAAATTTTATCATCATTTATCATTATTATGATATCTGGATGTTTACTGTCAAGTCCACATATGCGGAATGTCTCTCGACCAACTTTAATTTATAATCGAATTTTCCTTAATGTAGATTTTATAGTTCTCAAATAAATTTAGCAGACAAATTTTAAAATAAAATATTTGAGATTACTGGAACATATTATTGTTATGTCATTCTGAAATGTTCTTCGTTTGGAATTTTAAATATTTCTCTCATTAAGGCTCTCTCGTATTAAACTTGCACTGGGGAAAAATTAACTTTAAATATGTCAAATAACGTATAACGAAAGTTCCATGTGTTGAAGCTGCAGCTAACCCGTATATTCCGGCAGCTTTGGGTAATAAAATTCTCGTCGCGCACGTTTACGTAAATACAAATAGCAAGATAAAAAAGAATATAGTAAATCCATGAAACAAGAAGGGAGATACGTGTATAAAATATAAAATATCGTTTCTCGCACGGCAGATCGATTCTAACAACCGAGGTGGCAAGAAATACAGCACCGGTATTTGCGTATCAAGAGATTAAACGGCGCATATTGTCGAGTTTATTTTGCGAGCGAGGAAATCGATTTTACGCGCGCGCGATATTCCGTTTAACTTTCCGAAACGGCCGTCGCGGTTTCCCTTTTTTTCTCCCGCAAGAAGGACGAACTAGGAAGAGACGGCGAAGAAAAAGGATCATGGAACAGAGAGGAGGGAAGGGAGGGTGAGTAAAGCAAAGTTTTGCAGCGAACTCGCTCTCATCGACGATTCATGGACTCAGCGCGATCTCATCTTAAAGATTACATCGAGCAGACTATAACGAACCGGCCCTTTTTTTCTCGTTTGGACTGGTTCAATTCCCTGCCCTACCCTTTATGATATCGCTTTTCCCGCCACCCTCGGTCTCTATACCCGTCTGTCTGTAGAAAGCCGAGGGGGGAAAGTTCGAACTACTCTTTGATGACGATGCGTCGCCAAGTCGCCGCTGTGCAGCTTTATTTTTATGGGCATCTCGTGATGTAGATATTGATTGAGATTTCTCATCCTCAAATGTCGGTAAAAAAGAGGAGTGTTGAGAGCAAAGAGATATCTCACTTTTATCGCCTGGTTATTTTGCAGGACTTAAGTCTCTCGACTCGATTTGACATAAAATTCTTTCCTCTTAAAAAATATACATTTTATAAATGTAATTCTAGTAGATATGTATTTTCTTTGCATATATCATATATTTGACTTTCAATATAAATATATGGGGAAATTTAAAAATATCATAATTTTTTTAAATATATTAGAAAGTGATGGGGAAATCTTTTTTAAAATGTTAGAATTTAAATAATATAAGCTTGAAATAGCCTACATGGAAAAAAATTAAATAACAATATTATTATGAATAAATATTCTCTTTGAAATATAATAATTATTTGAATCTTGTTTACATAAAGTATTATTTTATATCTAAGAAAGTTTATTGATTACATATAAATCGGCATGACATAGTTACGTTTTAATTAGTTCATACACATCGATCGCACTTTGTGCGTACCATTAATCATCAATTACAAGCCAAGTAAAACGAAAGCGAGTTAACCATTAATCACTATATTAATTGAGGTTTCTATAAAGCGTGAAAATCTTGAAGATCGATTTCTCGTGCAACGGTGAAGCATGACGAAATGGAATAACAGACGAGCAATAGAAAAAGGAACATGGCGAATGGAGAACGAAAAGCAACGACAAACAGAAAGAAAAGAGTACGCATTGTTAAAAACGTGGGCATATGGCGTCAAAATGAGCCACTAGGGAAGGATTCCCGGAGAGCACGAGCAGAATTTGTCGTATGCATCCGTGTTTACCGATTCACCCCTCCGCATGACGTTCGTTTATTGTGCATCAGGCGCCGCATCACTCTTGCCGCCCTTAACACGCTCGTTGAGGCGCGAGGATCGTCTCGTTGTTTTGAGAGCGATTGAGGGCAAAGACAGGTTGACAGATTCCGCGAGCAACTCGAAGGGTGATTGGTCTCACCCCAAAGATCACAACGGTTGTTGCTTATTTATATAAAATATGTTACTTTAACATTATTTGTTCTTATACAAGAATTAAGGAGGATATGAAGATCGTTTTGCCTTTTTTTAAAAAAACTTATTAATATATCTTCTATTTCATTTTATGCTTTATAATAAAATTAATGATAATATGAACATATTTGTCTATGTGTGTATGTAATTTTCTAATTTAAAATAATATTAAATTCTTTTAATGAAATTATTTCAGCTAGTAGTGAAAATGAGATTTAAGTTTATATGTACTTTTGAATTGAAACAATATAGTTAACATTTTTCATTATTCGAAATGTGAAATATCAATTAATGTATACTGAAATATTGAATGTGATTAATAAATAACTCACTCGACAAATGCGATAATCGCTCGCTTTTTCGCGAATTGAATGTCAATGTACAGCACATTAATACGTTTTATCATCGTGCGTCCTGACAAAAGATGCACTCACGTTAGGTCGATGCTATCCTATAGGCAGTACTGGTTGTATACGTTAAATGCACATTCTGAAACAAATTTATTCACAAAAGATTCATTAATGCCTTCGTATTTAACCAAACACAAAGTAGAAAATTTATTTACATTACTTTATAACTCTTTCATGCATAACTGTGTATTATACTGCTGTATTATACTGCTAAAAAGAGAAATGTCCATAAAATATGATCACAAAATATTCTTATATCAATAAAAATGTATGTAAATATACATTAAATACACAGAATATATGTTACAGAAAACGTTACAGAATATATAGTACTATATAGTACAGTATATATATATATATATATATATATATATATAAAATGATATTCATATATATGATGATCATTATATATATGTATATCGTAATTAGAAGCTTAAATAATTTTCCAAAAAAGCACACTATTACATTTTATATTTTATGAAATAAAATTTTCGAATGGTGATTTACTCGACAGCAAGTACGTGCACGTAAAGCGTACACTTTTCCTAATTGCCAGTTAAATAAAAATTGTGAGATTTCATTTACATTCCGTATAATTTCCGCTGCATAGCCAATTAAAAAACATTTATGAATACCCGGGATACCTATCTATAAATTTTTCTTTTTATCGATCAAATTTGTTTGAATCTTCCAATATTAATTGTAAAAGTGTTGTATCTCATTGTATCTCGGTTATGTGATGCAAAACCAAAACATCGGAGCTTTGGCTTTTATAGTAATTAAGAATAAAGAAAGTTATTTTGAAATAAAAAATTTTTAAACAAACCAATATCAATTTAAAAAAATTTAACAAATGAAAAACGAATAAAATGTAATTTGAAACGTAGTTACAATAATTACATTTAATTAACTTATCTTTAATCAAATATAATAAATTGAATGATTTTTTTATTATAAAACTTTTTTTATGTTGAGATGTAGTTTATAAAGATTTTTCTAAGAAAATTGCCATTTAATTAAATTTTGTTACGTAGAATGGTAGCCATCATTTCCTAACGAGTGTTTGCTCGCGGAAATAAATAATTATCATTTCGCCCAGTGATTGTTAAAAAAATGGGAAATAAATAGGATTAGAGCGGATAATACAATACATTGAGAATCTTCTTTAGAATTCTATAGAAACTTAAATATAAATAAAAACGTATTGTAAATATTTAAATTATAAACATTGAAATTAATATGCTTTATGGCCTATAAATTTTCTTTATTAAAAATAAAATGTCATTTCAAACAATTTATTAACTTTAATATAAAATCATCTATTTTTGTTAACGACGACTTTATTAAACGAAAAAAAATGCATTAACCGTTATAATTAATACGCACGTCGATTTATAAGATTCTCTTGCAATTGCGATTGAAATTAATAGACAGGTGTTCAATTAATTTTGAGATAATAAAACTGTTACTACGTCCATCATATTTGTTAAGAACACAAAATAAATCTGGTTTGAGATAACTGGCCGTATTCATTTCCCTCGTGAAGTATCTAATTAACGACGTCATGAAACAAGTGTACATAATCAACATCTTGAGTGTTGCTCGTCGAGCGCGTAATCTTCCTGTGAATGGCCATTTACGCCGCGCGCGTACGTGCAATTAGTGAGCGCATTTAAATAGAACATAATAATGCAACTCTTTAAAATCCTCGTCATCCTTTCGACTTTCGTTATATCCTTTGGCGAGCTCGCTTAACGTGCATTCGTTTAGATGGTGTTTGCCTAGAATAATTATCTTTCAACACCGCGAAATTATGGACAGCCTCGTAATTTTGTATAACTTCGTTTTTCCCATTTGAAATACTAACATTTTAGAATATCTTGCAAAAACGATATAATTTATTTTTCGACTGTAGCGTCTTGTGAAATCGAAAATTGATTATATTTAAAATAGAAGCAATTGGGAAAGCCGTCTCTTTCATAAAATTTCGGAGCAATAATTTTAACTTAAATAGATTGTGACAAACCTAATATGAAAGTCAGTAAAAATGAATACTCAATTGAAAATGAATTTGCTTTCCGATTTTATTCAGCTGATTTTACAAGAGTAAAAGAAAAAATTCGACGATGACAATTCGCGATGAAAATTCGCGAATCAAAGATAAAACACACAGCAAATTACATCAAAAGATGACTTTATTTTTTCAATTCTTAGTTGTTAATAGTCGATTATATACGAAGATTAGAGCATTTGATATCAAAAGATTTGAAAAATAGATCAAGAACTATTTGATATGTATATTATATATAAATATATAAGTTTTCTCTACTACGCATCAATACACGCAAGACTCGATGTATTATTCATATAAAACTGTATTCGCGAGGTCAACCCTTTTCCTATCTTCTTCTGATTAGGAATGGATCATCTATGAGATATAGTAGCATGTTTGCAAATCACGAAAAGTATACGGAATATCCTTAAAAAATTACTTATTTAGAAATAAAAAAGTGCACACAAATTTGAAGAATTAATGTTTGCTACTTGGTACTGAGATATTGGCATTGAGAAATAATTTTATAG
The DNA here is from genome assembly GCF_055798465.1 of Pogonomyrmex barbatus. NCBI lineage: Eukaryota > Metazoa > Arthropoda > Insecta > Hymenoptera > Formicidae > Pogonomyrmex > Pogonomyrmex barbatus. The sequence continues at coordinate 3,975,247 of NW_028297112.1, read as the reverse complement.
TTTCTCATTTTATGATAAAATTTTTTTACATTACATTTGATGTGAAATAAAATTTGTTAATTAAAGTTTTAATAATTTTTTGGATATTTAATTTGTCAAGATCTATATTTTTTGTTGATTTGTATTTAAATTTGATTAGTGTTTTATATGGAGCAAATAATTTTCTTCCTTGAACAATTCTTCATTTACAAAACGGATTTGAACTTGGGAATAGCTTCAACCTGGTCCTCGGCCCGCCTTTTCAACTCCTCCTATCGGTTTTAACGAGGATTCACTTCGAGAATCGCGCAAGCGAAGCACTAAGTGATGATCGCTTTTTCGAAAAAAAATCCGAATCGTGTCCCTTGATTATTTGCAGCCGGCGCGTAATGACGCGAGAAGAAGGTCGAATAATTAATCTCGAAAGAAGGGAAAAGACGACAGGATAAGGAGAATGATAGGGGAGAAAGGCTGCAGGATAGAGGGAGGAATGACACGACGGAAGGAAAAAAAGCGAGGAATCCGCTCTTCTCCGATCTCTTTCTCGTTTTCTCTTTCTTCCTCCGGAAAGTTACATTTCCGTCGAGAGAGCTACCGACAGAAGGGTAGAGGGTAAAGGAAAGGACGAGAGGTATTGACAATCCTTTAGTCGATACTTAGCAGCACTTTTTCTTCCTTTACGAATACTGCTCGCCATCTTGGCGCCGTCTTCGGTTCGTTTGTATCGAAGCCAATAATTTGATGAAATTATAATTGATACTAATACAACGCAAAAATTTTACAACATAGAAAACTATTAAACATTAAATCCGAATATATCTTGCATTTATGTTTATTCTTTCTTGAATGGCTTAAAAATGACTATTTTATTCAATGTTTATACAATTATTGTGTCAAATATCTTGAATTGATTAGATATTTTTTAACCAAATGTTAAAAATGTTAATGTTAATGTTTTTTAAAAAATGTTTAAGAAAAGTTTAAGTTAATTTTTAAAATTATTTTTTAAAATTAATGTTTTACGGTTTTGTCAATGTGAGTTGATTTCACGATTTCAAAATAAAGATAATCGATCCTCGGGAAAAGAGCGAGTGGTCTTAAGGAGCAATCTCTCACAGTTGTAACTTCGATTCGCGTAGAATAGACCCACAGTTTGCGAGGGCGATCGATGCAAACGAGCTAGCGATCGAGCTGTGGATAGAAAAGATGCAATAAGGGTAACGGCAGCCGACAGAGAAGCAGAGAAGCACGCGCGTTCTGCAGTCACAGGGCCACGTTGATCCAAGTGGATGTTCTCCTCCCCTTTGTTAGGTAGTCGATATTCCCTAGAGATCTGCTTGATCAAGTGCAGCCCTAGCATAGGGATTTGCTGAGCATGTACTGGAACGTACGGTCCCTTTTACGCCCCTGGAGAACTGTGACGAATCGTTAAGAAGCCTCGTCCCTTGTCCCTTCTTCCTTGCTCGATTACAGACGAGCCAATCAGTGTCAAATACATGTCAGACTTGTCTGCTGCGTTAATTTGATATACCAATGGTTGTTTTATTATTATAGGTAACGACTGAAATATCTCGATAATAAAATAGGTCATGCTTGGAAATAAAATATAATTTATAAAGAAAATATCCTTTTCTAAATACGTAAATAGTATCTTCTTATGTACAACAAAAAATAACATTTAATAACTCAAGAATATATTATTTAATGTTATTAGAAAGCACGCGCTTCGCTCGCGTCGTATTTACTTTTTAACATTATATTATTTTTATATAAAAGACTTATATTACATATTATATAACTTCGCCACTAAAATTTCATACAATTATTAATATTAACTAACGTTATTCCGAATTTTCATTTTCAAAATTTAATATCTATTCCTGTTCTTATTCCTCCTCCATTGTGTGCAAAGCCTAGCAGAAAGATATTACTTTATAATATTTAATTTTGTTCTAAACATTCAAACGTTTATGTTTGAAGTAGCGCGGCACAATATTATAAACAAAGTACCAAGGGCGCGCGCCCTTGGTACTTTGTTTATAATATTGTGTACGCACAATACACGCGTTATCATTCAACCACTGATATTCGTACGGGCAGGTAGTGTTGCGTATTGCTCCGCGTATCTTCGCACTTTCTTTTCGGAACGAAATTGTTGACGAGTTTCTGTATATGATACAGAACATCGAAGCATTTTACGATACATGTTACAATAAACGCGTCAATAACTCGCGCAGTTATGAATTTCTCGGATTTATACGTATCCAAAAACGAGTTGTTTTATTGAATATTCCGGGCGGCAGAACTGACTCATATTCAATCGTATTTGATCAATATTTATTTTTTTGAAACGAAGTAATTGACTTTTCGAAAACGATAATCCCTTCTACGAGTACTTTAGCATGGCAGAAGAATTGCATATCCTGAAGGACTTTGTTTAATGATAGTTTAATTCAAATGTTTGAATAAATTTGAATAAATTCTCTTGGAAATTCGCTTCTTCGCTTTGAAATTCCCACTGAGTTAACTATAAATCGCATATTATTTTGTAATGTAGTTTGTAATATAGTTAATTTATTCGTTTAATAATCGTTTATCGTAACAAATAAAATACACAAGACAATACATATCTATATATATTATCTATCTCATAAATTGCAATGAGTTTATTGAGAATGCATTTTGAACGTTTTGAACGCTCATGCGCTATAAGCATTATTTTACTTTTATTATTCATACACATCAAAGGAAGATAGAATAATGCTTGCAACGCATGAGTCCCCAAAGATACAATGTACAATAACAGATTTAAAAGATATTTAAAATGTAGCGATTATATTATTTAACGTTTCGTTATCGAAAGATGCTTTGAGGAAATTAAATAAAATTTGGTTTGTAATATTGTGGAATTTCGTCGTAGTCTATTATAGCCTTGAGTTGTGTTTACGCGTGAATAGTACGTCACGTGTTTACGAGCGCCATTCACGTGCTACCATTCAATCATTAGCGTTCGTCCGGACAGGTAACAGGACACAGTACTCCGCAATTCTTCGCATTTGTTCGATGTTTAACGATAATACCAAATGATGAATACCAAACATCGCTGTATTCTACGAACGCGTAGTAACTGCTTATTAATACCGATATGGTTAACGATTTTTAAGCATATCGAAGTAACAATTTGCTATCGAAATATATACATATTTTACGCGAATTATTTCTTTAAAATTCATAATTTTTTATAAATATTAACCCTTCTAATGGCCTTGATAGAGGAGCTTCGAGTATTCCGAGGAGGTTTCCCAACGGAATCCCAAAGACAAAGAAGTCTAGTACCCGTTGCACCGTTATTAATAACATTAACATTGGATAATATTAATTTTATTAATAATGTATTAATACAGCACGAGTCGTCCAATGGCTCGTATGTGGCAAATGCGTTTCACGCATTAATTATCGATTTTTAACCAACATTCCGCCATCAATTTAAGTGAGTCAAACCAAGTGTAACCAATTAACGTTTAGTTAAGTGTGCAAAAAATTCGCCAAGTTGGATATCGATTGGACCTTGATTTTACAGGCAGTTAAACGTGGAGTGTCGTGAAGTATCGCGCGAAAAACTTTAAAATTTGCGCGTGATTGTAATTATTCACGAGTGTTTTCCGTGAGTGTCCTGTGCTGCGAGGAGACCTGATAACTTAACACCCTGAGAGGAGAAGAAAGCTTTTGTATTACAAAGCTACGTCGTAACTACGTGGCAGATTTACTTCGCTGTTGCGCATCGAATCGGTGAGTAACAAATTTTTTATTATATAAATTGGGATAACAAATCTGTAAAAACAGATTATTTTTATATATTCATTATAAAAGTACTGCAATTAAATGTCTTCACAGACTCGTTGCCTTAAAGGCTTAAATAGTTTGGAATATATATTTAATCTTGATATAATATCACTTACTGATTTATTATATTGTAATATATTTGTATAGAGCTCGTGAAATAGAATTCATTGTGTCAATGCCTCATATTATCTTTATTTTCGAAAATATTTATTTTTATATCAATATAAATGTTGTTTATTTTATAAATAAGATAATTAGACAAAAACTTTTAGTGATCTTGTTGTTAAGAAGAAATATTTAAGTCTTTAATATTATTTAATAAATTTTGATTGCATGCACGTCATCATTTAATCGTGAACTTATGATTTAATTGGAATATTAATTGCGTTTGTCTACCGAATGTAAAATCATGACATTCGTGCACTTCACGAGGTCGCCGGGTTATCAAGGTTTTCAATACACTCCTTGCGAGGTATCCCTCTCCCTGGCTGTAGGGCAAAATAGGAAATAGAAAGAAGGACCGCGATGCACAGTATCGACAAGCAAGCTCCCTTTTCAGGAATTCTTCTGAAGGCCCATAGGGAGAGTCTCGTCTATCTATCGCGCTGATCCAGAAGAGCATCAAAAAGGATCCTTTCCTTTCTATATCCGTGATCCTACACGAGTGAATATAACCGAATTACGACATAAATCAGGTTTTTATTTTCTCTCATGCGTTTCATCCCACGTGAACAATTCGGCCTGTATAATTTTAAAATATGTAGACTTATATATGTAACGTAAAATATAAAGATATAGTTGAAAAAAAATCGATTTATAAAAATTCTTTTGACGTTTAATAATTTTTTTAAAACGAAAATTTTCTTTTATATTTCTTAAAATAAATCTTGTTATGAAAAATGAATTGAAAAGAATTAGTGCAGATTGTGTTTGAAATTAAATTGCAATTAGAAATTATTATCATTGGTTAATTGTTTTTCTTTTGTTAATTATTTATTTAATACTTTGAATATAAAAAGAAGATGAAAATTAACATCTTTCATTTTGAAGAGAAAATGCGATTATTGATAAGTTAATAGGCCCTTGTAATTTCTTTTAAAATCCTATTTGCGTAACAAGCTAAATCATTGCTCGTTGATTTTCTAAAAAAAAAAGTATAATATTTTTGGATGAGCGAGTAGAGCACTCCGAAATATATTCTAGAGTTTCATATCTTATTTTTCATTCACACGATAGGACCGTTTACAACATTATAACCTTTAATATTTTAAATCGCCTGACGCAGGAGACGAGATGTATGTTTGTTGCAAACTCCCGGAAAAATTATGGCGCAAATATCCATGATGTATTATCCGCATCTGCGTGGCAGTCGACTGCTGTATTCATAGTGGATGGCGGCTTTATAGTAGCAAACAACTAGAGTATGCCAGAACTGTCTCAGCTGTGCGGTAATAGACTGCTATCATGACCTGGTTAGAATGATAGTTCCAAAACTCCCTCTTGTCAAGCTTATCGTGGTAGCCAAGGAGGATTATGCTTGACTCCTCTCCGATAATTCTGACATTCATTCTACTTAGAATTGTTTTCCATTCTCTTAAAGTTCCTCGCGCCATGCGATATTTTACCGGAAACAATTGCGGAATAACAAAGCGGCAGAACGCCGGTGCATTTAAATGAGAGCAATGTTGAAGTCGCGCGATATTGCAATAGAAAAAAGTATCAGCGTATTGAAATACCGGATATTAAAAAACGAGAAAACAGATAATTAACGGAATAATAGTATTTATTCAACTGCAAAAACGAGGTCTCATAATAACGCAAACATATTGAAATCGCACATTAATACGTACTACAATGTAAGCGAACATTAAAATCACATCCGGCATATCGGAAACAGTGAAAACATTTTAATAAGTATTGAACATTATACAATATATGCAAACATTTACAATGTTACAAATCGTATTAACAGAGTTTAGCATATAGATACATTATAATTATATAAAAATATAAATTATTGGGACATTTAATCTTTAATGTATAAAAGATTATTGAACATTATAAGATTATTAAACATTATAAGGTAAAAACATAATAAATATCCATTAATTTAAAACAAGATAAATATAACAAATCTTGTAAAAACAAATAATTTATTAAAACCTACATAAACATAAAATAATAAAGTTTTCAAGCGTTATAATGAATGTAAAATATAGAAAAATTTTAAATCTCGAAATCTCAGTGTGACAATAAGTTTTTGAAACGTTTAGAATTTTAACTTAACATAATCTCTGAGATTTACAAATATCGAAGTTCTAAACTAAATAAGATTCCGAAATGTCAAGGTAATCATATATCAGTAACAGTAATTTATGCAAGAATCAGTCGATAACATCGCTAACATATAGAGGCATTGATCTCACAGACCAGAACCCAACCTGGAAAAGGGCTTCTCTCACGAATATTCTTCGAAGGTGATTCAAAGAGGGGGATGCCTTTTCCATTCGCTTCCATCTTTTACATGTATCCCTTCTGATCTGCGTAGAGGGTGGCGAAGACGGACTTCGCGGGATCGCTCGCGGTAGATTTATTCACCTTGCTCCTTGCACAGTTCTTACGAATGCGTTCCTCTTCGGAGGCTCGAGAAATGGGAGTGGAAATTGTAAGAGAGAAGATCGACATCCATCACCCGGTTAACCGGAGATAAGAAGAGTTGCTGGATGAGCTATCGGCGGCGCGCAATCCTCCACTTAGGAAAATACAATTGGATGGTCGAAATAAATTTTCACGGTCGCTCGTGGGCCTTTCCCCCTAACATCGTTCCTTTTCACAGTATTTGTTTTCCGAAGTTAGAGTCGACGATGTCGGTATATCACTGGAGTTTGCTCGGAGTTCGATTCGATGGAAACGGAAAGATAAAAATACTCGATAAACTAGAGGAACGAGTTTCCACGGACGTTGCCGAAAGCAACGAGAATAATTGTCAAATACGGTAAACTAGTCACGATGTGTTAAAAATATTATCTTGCCATCAATGATGAATTTATCACATGTATGTTTAAAGAACTGTTTATTTTTAGACTTTCTCAACATAAAGGTGATAATTTTTAAAAAAAATTTAAGATATCTAAACAACAATTGTTATATATTTATTGACTAAATAGTTGTTAATTAAAGAATTCTTTGTCTTTCCTTGTGGCAACTTTTCAAAAATATTTTGATAAATTAGTAAAATTATCTCTCTAAATCGAAATGAAGATTTATGTTTTTCACAAGAATATCTGCTTAAACTCGTCCGTCAAATAAAACCACCTGCATCCAACATCGATCGCACTTGGGAGAAAAAAATCGCTTTCCAGTAATCTTCGTGAGCGAGTCAACGAGAAGGACACGGGTTGTAGAAACGAGCGAACAACAACAACGGGGGAGGCGGCAAGGGGAGAATCAAGCTCTCGGACCGAATCAGCGTTTATCGCCCCAACAAGCCGGCTTTTAATGGGCCGCTCGAAAACTGGGCGAAATAATCCGCGGCCCCTCCGGCCGGCGGGGATGTCGGCCGAGGGTTTAGAGAAGGCAACGAGCCAGAGGGGCGGCTGCCAACCCTCCGAAGCCGACGACAATACCTTACGGTTCGGCGCACTCTCGGTTTCGGGATCGACGGGCTCGAATCCGAAACGGCGGCTTGATGTCGCGTTCTCTCTGTTTAAACTAGACACGTGGCCCCGTTTACGCGGTTCGAAGGGTGATGCAGGCGGTTCGTTTGTGTGCGCGCCGGCCTTTGAAAACCAAAATCAAATACATTATTCCGGGCTCGATCGGCACCCGCGGGATCCTCCCATTGTTAAGCGCTGTCAGCCTGGAAGAGATCGCGCGACTTTATTAGCCGGCTAACAATCGCCACCGTCATCACGTCGTCGTCCTGCAGCTAACGCTTTTCTAATTAAGTGTCTTGCGAGATGAGCCAAACGTACGTTACGCGAACGAGAAATAATTCTACTTGAGACTATAATACGTTAATCCTTATTAATTTTATCAAATAGAGAAATACGTTGTGATCGAATGCGTGAAACGAGTAAAATACAATCGCGTAATAGTTATCGCGAATAATTAATGTAAAATGTAATATAATTAATATAATTAATATAATTAATGTAATTAATATAATTTAATTTAAAAATAATTATGACTGATACGTCCCGATATATATAAACGAAAATATGTACTTGTTTGAAATTGCAGTTTAGTTTCTAGTTATAATAATCATTACATTGTATTACTAAATACTTATGCAATAAATACGAGATGTTTCAAAATTCATTAGCAATATTAATTTTATCATATCTATTGTATGCATATTTAAATAATAATCTCTAATGGGTTCATAGAATTTTAATTGCCTTGTCAAATTCGCTCGAATTCTGCGCTGATCATAATGCCACAGCACATTTTTATTCATTTGAATATTATGCTATTATAAATTTAACAATAGGAATATATACAAATTAGTTATGTTATTATAACTAAATGTTATTACTGCATCAAACTTCATTATCATAAAAGCAATATTTAAAGTAATTTGCTTTGCTTTAAATAAATACTTCGTAAATATTATTGGGCTACTAATTATAATATTAAATTAAGAATACAACATTAATAAAATAAAATTTCTTAGCAATAATTTTTTATAACAATTCCATGATGCACATGAAAGATAATTTTCTTCAAATATAACAACGTTCTATTGAAAAATACTTTAATAACTTTAATAACTAAAATTATTACACAGTAAACAGTGCGCATTTAGTTTAATATAAAATGCTGTTACGTAACGTAATAGACGATTATATATCCTTCGTGTTTAATATGATAGCGGAATTGATTTTAGCCCGTTCCTTCCCCCTTCCTTCCCCCCCGTGGCGAGGAATTACACATACATTAATACATAGACATGCATAACATCGAGCAGGCATTCCATCGCGAGTCCATTATCATATGGCGAAGTTGGCAATCCTCCCACGTTGCTCTGAATTGCGAGGTCGGCTTCTCGGCCGCCGTCGCGGCAAGATACGACTCTCGCTCCTGCCGCCCCGGGTAACGTACAAAAAGACGCTCTGAATGGAAACTTCGCGGCATTAGGGGACAATTGGGCCCTCCGTCGTCACGTTATTATTCCCGCCACCGCCACGAAGGCCGGAGCACTCCTGAAATTGCTAGAATTTATGGACTCAGCCGCAGAGCGAGAGAACGAGCAGAGCGAGCGAGCGAGCTCGGCGAACTTTTCTTCTTTCAGATGACGCTTATGGCTCTCTTTTTCGACGACCCAACGAATTCGCGTCGTCTTCTCGGTCTCGGTTTAACCGCGAAGACGAATTATCGCTGTCCACGAGGCAACGATCGCGTCGGGAAATGGTGGTCCAAATGGTAGCCCGGCTCGTTCTCTCGCTGCCGCATCTACAGATTTTAATGAGAAATTATAAGATTTATCTTTCGCTCGAGTATTCATAAATTTGAGATTTAATATTTGTCGAAATGTGACAAGCTGAAAGCTAATTTTATTTAATATCTTCAGAGTTCATATTTTTACGTTTGTAATTTCATAATTCTTTCGAAAAAAATCTTTTTTTATAATATTTTCGAATTAGGAATTAATTGATACGTCTGAGCTAATTAGCAAAATTTTCAATCGATAAAATTTTTGCAATTTAATCTTTTATCTTTTTGTATCTTTGTTTATCATTTTTATATGTACATTGTGTATCGATGTTTAAGATGTTTTATTCTTCCGATTAAAACATGTAAAAGAATGGGCTCTTTTTTTTTTTATCAATTGGCTGGCGCGACTTTCGATTCTTTTTAAGTACTTTCAAACTCCTCTTATTGAGCACGATTTGAATCGTGCAATTCGCCATAACGCGAGTATCGGTGCCGGTTTATAAGTCGTTCTTTCGCCCGAGAAACTTTTCCGAGGGCGAATAACGATAATGCGACTGGTGGTAGCGGGTGTTCGAAAGAAGGAGAACGGCAGTTTCGATGCTTAAGTTGTTGTCGCCATGCCGCCGAGAAAACCCTTGAGGATTCGTCGTGAAGGCGGCCGTTCTCCAGCGATACCCGCGAGATTCGTTGTTGTACGTGTGTTTGTACAGTATTAAAACTTGAAACTCTCTCTTTCTCTCTCTCTTTCTCTCTCTCTGCTCGGTGCTCTTCCGGAAAGAGAGCCTTAAGCTGCCTTCCATGCTCTAAAAGTTCTCTTCTGTCCTCCTTTCAGTATTTATGCTGCGCGTATTTCGAGAGCTTTTGTCCGCCCGAGCAAGCTGCAAAGCTCATTGGGCTAGTTAAACACGTTTATCAATGTCGCAGCTGGGTTATACTTTGCGCTCACGACAGTAATATACACGTGGCAAAAATTGCAAAAGACATTAACATTTGTGGCGAAGGAAACAAGAGTTATTCTAGATCGATATCTTTGATCTTGAATGTATTATGACAATGTATTATTATTTCAAAGCTGCTCAGCTGCTTAATTAATTGACAAATTGTTCGATACATTCTATACATAAATCGACATTTAAAGAAATAATGTTAAAAATTGTTTGCAAAGAAATTGTGTAAAATTAAAAATCTGAATCTTTTCATTGATCTTAATTGTCAGTATAACCAAATTAAAGTAATAAAATTATTTGAAGTAATTATTTCAATAATCTAATTTCATAAAATTAAAATTTAAAATAATAAAACAAATACATGCAATTCTATAATAACAAATTGAAAATTACGAGAAATATCAATTATAAGTTTAGATATTAAAAAAAATTATAAAATAGAAAAAGCGATATTGATTTATATGTAATATCATCGTGTTATAATTTATTATTGATTACTTATCACATCTCCGACAAAGATATTTAATTATTTTGAATTAGCGAACCGCGTTATTGATGTGCAATCGATGAAGGGGTAAATACAATAAATGTTCAAATTTCGTAGGGTGTGTTTGTGAATGCGCTCTCAATTACCGTAAAATCACATTTTTCTAACGCTCAATCGTCTGTATTCGCACAATTAGGTCACCAGTACCAATAATCCATTAAATTTCCAATATACGATTTCTGATGTACAAGCCAGAGAGGAAAATAATTGATTAATACGTCGTGGCAAACTTTTGAAAAATGGATCTATCGACCGAATTAATACGGAAGAAGCTGACATTCCGATGATTATATCCAATTTTGTTTTTTTTAAAACAATATTTTCCTGTTTAACAACCAGTTTGGAAAATATTGTTATTATTTGTATTTATTTAACGAGAACATAATAACATTTGGAATTTGCTGTGAAAAGTCTGCAAAGATTATATTACAAATAAGTAAAATAATGAAATTCGATCATATTTTTTAATGCATGAAAACAAGTAAAAATGAAGATATTGTAATATTAAAATATAAAATATAATTTCCTCAGTTACTGATTACAATTGCTATTAGTTAGACAAAGAAAAAAATATGAAAAATGTTGTAAAAAATTAACTGAATTTTATAATTTTGAACCTCAACAACAAATAGTATCTTTAATTAGTTTATAAATAACATTATAAAAATATAAGACAGTATAAAACAAAAAGCGAGATTATGTATAAATTCATTACTTTATAATAATTTATTTAATTAATTAAAGATCTAACAATTTTTTACGTATATTAGAATATAACAAAGCATGCGCTTCACGTGCTATTTATTTTTTAACATTATATAATTAACATTATATATTTTTATATAAAATATGAATTTTAAAAATATTCACATCACATATGCTATATAATTTCATCACTAAGACCTCATACAATTATTAATATTAATTAATGTTCCGAATTTTCATTTCCAAAATTTAATATTTATTCTTATTCTTAATATTTCCTCCATTGCGCGCAAAGCCTAGCAGAAAGATATTATAATATTTAATTTTAGACATTAAAGTTGTTTGTGTTTGATATAGCGGAGCACAATAACGCGCCTGTGTATTTTGTTTATAATTGACGAGTTTGTGTACCCGCGTGCAGTGCGTTATCATTCGACCACTGATACTCGTGCGGGCAGGTAGTGTCGTACATCGTTCCACGTATCTTTGTATTTTCTTTTGAAATGAAATCGTGACGAGTATTCGATGACGAGTATTAGGAGAACGTCGCTGCACCTTACATATAATAAACATCGATAGTCCGCGGAGTTGTGAGTTCGTTGGACTTATACGTATCAAAGAATGTTTTAATTCATTGAATATTTCGGGCGACGTAATTGACTCGTATTCGTTGATCAGTTCTTCCTTTTTGAAGCATGATAATTTATGATTTTTTGTAAATGATAATTCCTTCACGGAAATCCCTACAGCTTTAATATAGCGGAAGGGTTGCGTATCCCGAAGGCTTTCTTTAATGACGGTCTAATTCGAATATCTTGAACGTTAAACATGAATTCTCTTAGAATTCGCTCCCTCGTTTTGAAATTTCCACTGATTTGAATATAAATTACATATTATTTTGTAATATAGTTAGTATTAATTTATTCGTTTAATAATCGCTTATTGTAACAAATAGAATACATAAAACAATATCTATATATTTATCTCAAGTAAATTGTAATGAATTTATTAAGAGTGCGTTCGTTTTGGAAGCTATAAACATTATTTTATTTTTATTATTCATACGTATAAAGGAAGATAGAATAATACTTACAGCGCGTGAGCATCGAAAGAAACGTATCCTAAAGAAACAGCAAATACGATAACAGAACATTTAGAAGGTATTTAAAGTATAATGATTATGTTATTTAACATTCTATTATCGAAAGATAATTCGTGATAACACTTCGTGAAAATTAAATTTTATTTGTAATATTGTTGAATATTTCATCGTAGCCAAATTATTTTTGTCGTAGCCTTGAGTTATGTTTACGTGCCGCGGCTAGTACGTCACGTGTTTACGCGCGCGAGTAGTACGGCTGTGTGTTTACGAGCGCTCCACGTGCTACCATTCAATCACTAGCGTTCGTACGGGCAGGTAACAAAACACACTGCTCCGTATTTCTTCGCATTTCTTTCGATACTGAATGATACCAAACATTGCTGTATCTCGTGAACGCGTAGTAACTGCTTATTAACTAGTATAAGTAACGATTCATAAGCGTATCGAAGTAACGATTTGCTAACAAAATTTATACACATATTTTACGTAAATTATTTCTTTGAAATTCGTAATTTTTTATAAATGTTAACCCCTCTAATGGGTACGGCCTTGACGTGGCAGAGGGGCTCAGTATTCCGAGGGGTTTCGTTGGGTTTCCCAACAGAATCCCAAAGACGAAGAAGCCAATGTACCCGTTGCACCATTATTAATAACATTAACATTAATATTAACATAATATTAACATTGGATAATATTAATAATATTAATAATGTTATTAATAATGTACTAACACAGCATAGTCACGAGTCGTTCAATGGCTCTTATGTGGCAAATGTGTTTCACGGATTAATGTACTAACACAGCATAGCCACGAGTCGTTCAATGGCTCCTATGTGGCAAATGCGTTTCACGCATTAAATCATCGGTTTTTAACCGATATTCCGCCGCCGATCTTTAAATGAATGAACGAACTGCAGCCAGTTCGTCGCGCCGCGCGTTTGTTTCGGGAGTGCCGAAACAATCAAGTGACTAAGAGGCTTTTTCTCGTCCTGCGAGGACTCGTCCAAGAAATGTCATAGTTTGTAAAATTAGTCTGCGCGCGATTATAATTGTTCGCGAGTGTTTTTCGCGAGTGCTGTGAGGAGATCTGACGACCTATCATCCTGAGAGGAGGAGAAGGCCTAGGAGAGGCATCGGGCACCGACGGAGCAACCTTGCGGTAAATATACATTTTCTGTCAATATAAAATTAATCGCTTCTTCGTTTTATTTGGATCATTAAATTTTTTGATAATTTAAAATTCATAATTAAAAAAGAAAAACAACTTAAAATTTTATTTATTTATAAATTTATTTATATAAAAAACTTTTTTGTATTATTATTTTAATAAATATCTAATTGAAAAACAAATAAATTCGATACGCGTAGAATTTCTTTTTTTAAATATCTACTATTCAGAGCACTGCTATAATTTGAATGTTCTGTTTGTGTGTTACAGAATCATCGTAGCTACATAGCAGATTTATTCCGTTGTTGCGCATCGAGTTCGTGAGTAACAAATTTTTTATAAACAATTATCTATATCAAATCGGGATAACAAATCTGTGAAACTTATATTAATTATTTAACTTATATTAAATTATTTTTATACATTCACTATGAAAATACTGCAGTTAAATATATTTTCACAGATTCGTTGCCCTAAAGTGGATAGGCTTAAATTATGTGGGATATATATTTAATTCTATGATATCATTTATTATATTTATTATATTATATTTAATTTATTATATTATAACACTTGTACGGACATATAGAGATATGTACAGATCTTAAATAAATATTTAACAAATTGCTGTTAAATGGCAAGTACACAAAACCGCGAAAAAAAATTTACATTAAATTAATATTTTTATAAATAAAACTCTTAAAATTCGGATAGGGAAGAATTGAAACAGATAGAAAAATATTATAATTTACAAATTAAAAACTATAATAAATCCATTTGAAATATTAATTAAAACATTATATATTATATATTTTTATATGGAATATTTACATTCCATATATTTTTGCCACTAAAACTTATACAATTACTAATATTAATGTTTGACTGTAATGCTCGTAACACGAAGCGAACAAAGCCAAAAAACTAATTAACATCGTGGAAAAGTGTTAAAAATCAAAATCTTTCTATGAATGGATTACTAAATTCTATTCTGCTAATATTGCAGAATATTTTATTTTTTCAATTTTTAAGTTAAAACGTATTAACATATATATTCCATCATTATTCCCCCAGAATCTCTTTTAACCCTCTTCAAAGATTACAAGTAGTTACGTCGTTTCCCTCGATCGAATCACAAATTTATTCACGGCGCGTATCTATTTCTTTTATTATTACATTGTATTTCGAGATAACGTATTGCTCTGTTATATACTATATTCTGAGGTTTTTCCACGAAGCCAACTGCCCCCGGCGCGCATTTTTCTCGCAATATTTCTGTAGAAGGATCGGACGTTATGGATTTCGGAAGTGAGCACTACATTAAAGAAGGGCTGCTCACTTTCTTGCTATCTTTTAGTCGTTCCCGTGGTTAGTGAATTATGGTTAGTGATTTATTGAGCCCGCCCACGCTTGTTGTGAAAAATATGTAAGCGAATGCTAAGTAGTTCTTGAAACTAATTTAACGCGAGAAAAATTGAAGAAATATCTCTACGCTATAAAAGCAATTTTGATCACTAACATTTTCTGACTGAAGACTATTTATGAAAATTTAATATTCATTAGTATAATACATGAAAATTTGGAAACGAGATCAGTAGAAAATTAACGCGAAGGAAATTTGAATGGAATTTATGCGATGACATTGAATATTATTAGAAATTATTACTGTAGTATTTATCTTAGATTCGGCAACATTATCTTTGATAAGGGAGACATTATTGTATAAAAAGAGAAAGAGAAAAAAATAAAATAAAATTTGTTTAATCTTCGTAAAAATATTGATATTGAATCTTGTGCATATACCGAACTTCATACGTTCATATAAATATGTAATTATAGTGTAACATAAAATTGATATTTTCTTCTTCGTTTGTTTTATCAATAGAACACCTTCATGATATTGTAATCTTAATTGTATAATAATTAATGACAATTGACATCAGGGAAAAGTGCGCTCAAAAATCTTGATGCGAAAACTACCGTGTTTGAATCGCGAGCGGCTTAAACTTTGACAAGCTCCACCTGGTGAATCATTCGAAACGGGACGCGTGTATGCACGCGCGCCAGGAATCCCGTTTAATGAAATGTCAATATCCGCGACCTGGGTTTTAGTCTGGCAGCGTCCGCGTTTTACTGTCAAACCGGATTCGCGCTCGCTATAGTTTTGCCACTCTGTTTTGAGGACAAACGGCGAAGGCGGATTTATGGGTTGGCAGACGACGGCGATTGCAAGGAGAGGATGAAAGAGAGCGAAAGAAGGGAAAAGAGAGGTAGAGATGAAGAGACAGAGAGACAGCAGACTCGCTGCGACAATATTTCACGAACTTCCGTCTCTTGCCCGGTAGGATTAAATAATGCAGATTGCAATTACAGAAAGCAACGCGAATTCGTCTCTGTCATTACGCCACTCCTTTCCAAGAAACGATTAAAATGTAATGAGGTGACGTCCGTTGGATTCGAAAATATCCCCTTCGAGATGTGTCTCTTTTCTTTACTAAATGAAACCCGAAGACTCTTTATTCGGTTTTCTCGCATTTCTCGCTGATTAGTCGCTATTAAAATTCGATTCAATTTGAAAGTTGATTCTTCAAATGTAGACGCAAAGTCTATCGAAATTCCCAAAAATATTTTCAAAAATGACAGAAAGCACTTTCGTTTGTTAAATTTGCATGACAATTACACAAATATTAAAATTAGCTTGATTAACGATATAACGTATCTAATTTATAAAAAAAATACTTAGATTTATACAATAGTACTTTAAACTTTATCAAAATTAATCTTTTAGTATTTTTAATAAAGAAATATTTAAACGCGAGTTTAAGATGTAACAGAAAGTCAGAAATGTAATGTAATCAAACTATAAAAATTGTCGATAAATATCCACTGGCTAGTACAAACAAAAGTGATATAAAAATATATAAATAAAGACGAAATATATAAATAAATAACGAAAAAATACATTTTTGAAAAGCAACGAGCAAAATCTTTCCTCGAGGCAGTCGGATACTTCACATCCAAAAGTTAAACCACACATCGGTGAAGAGTGCATCCCTTAAAACAGAAGTACGGGGTGAAAGAACGGAGCTGTCTGCCTCGCGACGCGGAACCCTTGAGGCTTCAGCTATGTCCTTCGTTGCCCATCTTTCTTTTATTTTCTCTTTCTCTCTTCGTTTTTCTATATCCGTTCGATTCTCCTGTTCATCCCCCGGGACTGCGTAACACGTGCGGGTGGATCGCGAGGGTGGGTTTGAAGGCGATGGCTATAGGAAGGGGGAGAGACCCAGAAACGGGAGAGGTTGAAAAGGTGGTCGGGAATCGCGCAAGAGTAACTGCTAGTAACAATGTTTTCTCACCCCTTTGCGTTTTAGCGGCAAGGGAAAGAACAGAGGGGGCAGGGGGTGGTACAGAGCATGCCATCTCTATCCTTGCGCGCTGCTACCCCACGTGGGATCGTGCTTGCTTATACACCCTCCGCAATCAATTTCGTCAATACTGCTTGTTGCGGACGGAGCACGAGAGGGGGAGAAGGGGTAGAAAAGGGGATGAAAAGAGGGTTGCTGTCTCGCCCGCGGCTGCCTCTCGCCCTCTTCATACTCTCTCCCCCTGCCCTAACTGTTCCACGAGAGGGGCTGTTGATGGATTTTTACGTTCGAATGATGGCGCGACATTGAAGTCACTGAGATCTTTTGTTTCCATCTCGCGTTCAAGTTTTGATTAAAGGTATTATGTAAGTAGCACTGAAGCGGTAAGTCTATGGACTGGGGATAAAGAAAGGGGTGAAAGCGATGGTCGAGGACGATTAAAGGAAACGATTGAAAGTTCTGGGATTTGACGAGTTTTATCAATCAAATTTTATCTTCAAATATTTTGTCTTTTATATTCTGCCTATAAAATGATTACGTTTTTTTAACGCATAATTGTTACTAAATTAATAATTATTTTTGCATCAGTAAAATATATATTTTAATCGTTTATTCGATTTTATACATAATAAAAATACATTATAAAAAATATATACGACAAATTGTGCAACTAATCTTAATAAGAATATTATTTTATGCAAGACATTTGATATTCTCTTTCTCTTTGATGCAAAGACATTTGCATTTTGGAAATGTTCCTAGTTTTTTTATTGATTTCTTAGAAAATCATTCTTCGTGTTTGGAGCTTTATCCTTTCTATGTGCTTCTCGAGAAGGATCGGATGATAGATTTTTATGTTCGGTACTGCAGTACCGGTCCCTTTGTTTCCTCCCTTCTGCGCTTTTATATCGAATCCACTTACACCCTTACGTTGCAGTTCCCGCTCGGATCGTAATTAATATTGCCATACAAGTAGTTATATCGAAAAAAGATCGTGCAGATATTGAAGAATTATTGCTCGGTAGGGAATGGTACTTTTCGGTGGGGAATTGTAATAGGATATAAATAACACAGTAATTTTACAATTGATGTGTTTTAGTAATAAAAAAAACTTTAGTAATAAATAACCAAAAAAAATAAAACGGCTTGTTATAGATATTTTTTAATATCAATAAATTAATTCTTACACATTTTAATTATATTTAATAATAAATCAAGAATAATAACAACTACATAATTTTTAAACTCTTTTTATTAAATTATATCTGAAAATTATATTTAAATAATGTAATATTAAAATATAACATCGTGAAGTATATGTTATATATTTATAAATACATAATATATTTCGACATATATTTTTTAATTTCTTTAATTATTTTACTACACTCAAAATCCTTTTATATTTCCAAGCACAAAAGATAACAATAAAGTTAGTTTATATTCTTTTAGGGATTTTCCACATCCGAAACAAAATAATGTACACATATAGAGAAAGGGAAACAATTTACTTGTTTAATACGTAGGATAGTATTCTACCATACCCATAAATATTATTGCAAGGTTTTGGTCTGTAGGGTGACCATAACAATTCCCATGACGCTCTCGAAGATCTCGAGAAATAATGCTTTTCAGTAAAATAACAGCCCTACGGGCATCTCGGACCCCGGCTTCCTATTCTTTCTCCAGCACCCTTAGGTAATTGGACTTCATGATTCTGTGCAAATATAACAATAATAAATTAAACTATCTCCTCGTCCATCAATGAAGAATATGATTGACATAAAGATAACGGAAGTCATATGTTAAAATAAAAATAAAGCGAATAAATAATAAAATATAATTTTATTTACATAAATTAAATAGTAAAATATAATAAATGTAAACTATGGAATTTTATAGAAAATAATTAATATCGGAACTCAATAGAAAATATTAAGCTCCTTCGTGTTAGTACAATATAATTTTATAATATTTTTGGTGCAATATACAGATTTACGATCGCAAAATATGTGTAATGTATATGAAAATATGTGTAATGTATATAATGTAAAAGTTACAAATACTGTGTAAATATTTTAATACATTAGTTTGAACATTTAAAATTATCATTTTACATTTCTATATAATTTTATATATGATATAAAATGATTTATGAACAATATTTAATTAAAAATTTATTTCAAGAAAAAAATCAGAAGCATTTAAAATCTGTAAGTAAAACTAAGTGGAAATGGATAAATCATCAGTATTAATTTACATAATAAATTACAACTCGATAATTAATTCATAAGTTAATGAATTAATTTCTCGAATAAATTTCTTCGCTTAAGCTTTAAATTAACCAACAGTGTTGCCATTGTCAACTTAAATCCCGATTAATCTAGTCAAAACTTTTACCAGCTTTTCGATCATCTACGAATACTAAAATTGCGACTCTATGAAACCATCCTGACAACAATGCCCTCGAGGACTTGCGATACTTGAATTAAGATGGTATTATATTTTTCATGCACCCCCGATGTAAATATCGATTACTCGTTGATCTGAATGATCCCAGCAGATTGAAATTCTGTCTAGACTACTGGATTTGAAAACACCATTTTATGAGTATAAACATAAAATTAGTTTATTCTAATAATGAAATATTCTTTGTTGATTTTCACAAAGTATATATTTTGACAGAATTTATATAATGTATTTAAAAAAGTTATTAAAAATATTTATTTAAAAAAATGATCATATTCGATTTATTAATTTGCACATGTTTTACAGAAAAGGATATTATAAAATGTAGCTTTTACTAAAAAGTGAAAAAGAGCAAGTAAAAATGATAAAAATTTTTTACATTATTTCTGCTTTTACTATCTCATTCATCAGCTTCAAGCGTCGCGAAATCGCGATTCTCCATTCGCTTAAAAAATGAGCCCTTTTTGTCGCAACTTTAAATTGTTTATAACGGACGTGAAATTTCGTGGTCGCCGGGCGAACGGGTCCTGAACTGGTTCTGCAACCGCGACGAAATGGAAATGGCCGGCACGATCAGATAGTCACGCACGATAATGTCGCCAAGAGCGTTCGTCAGGACCTTACTGACCGTGTGAAGGGTTCCTTAAATGCGTCAGGATTTTGTAGATGAGTGCGCACGAGTTATGATGGCTTGTATAGCCTCGGGATATGGCACTGTGAGAATGTATTTTATGAGATTTATTCTCCTTTTTCTTTTCTTATACGTTGAAAAAGAAATTTTGTGGTATTTTTGGATAATTATTTTAAGAAGAAGGATTTAATTTCGAATAGGAATTACGAAATGATGATAGTGATGAGAAGAATTGATCTCTTAATACATGAAAAAGCTCAATATGACGAATGGCATTATACGTTGAAAATAATCTTCGCAACAACGAAACTTTCGAATAAGCTGGCTTATTCAGCGTTTTATTTTTAGCGGAAGCATTGTGGAAGTCTCTAAAGCGCTCCTGATGGCTCGTAACTCTGGCGAGAAAACGGTAATCCATAGATACCATTATGTGCGATACTTTTCGTCGGTCAATCGTGAAATCGTTCCGCTCTTGCGCGAATAAATGTGCGGAACTGGCGCGTTTCAATTACTCGTCATTACGAATCGTGCCGGCAACGAAATTACAACGTCGCCCGACACGTAAATAAATCCGATCGCACGCGAATTACGCGCCGTGTTTCCCCACTTCAATCGAGTTTGCATGGTATAAAAAAAAATCATACACGCATGCCAGCCACGTCGTACGCTATCATATTTTATCCATAAATCAAACGAGCACTCTCCCGAGTTTTTGTGCCGAGTTTGGATTCCGTCCTATGCCAAAAAATTTATCAAAAATTTCATTTGGTCATTGCTGTTAAAAAATTATAAGATGCTCGTAATTGCTGATGCTTTATCACTACATGCAGAATTAAAATCAATATGCCAAAGTTGCCAATACAATACGCAAAAGTTAAAGAATTGTAAAGTTGTACATCCTAATTGTTTCATTCTAAAGTTTTTATATGCATGAAGATTTAACTTTCACATTTTTATATATAGTATTCTATTTTTAATTAATATATTTTATATTAAAGTTGTGTAAAATCTTTATGCATATTTGTCGTATTATATAATTATTATCATTATTAAAGTAATATAAAAGTTTTATACAACTTTTAGAAAAATATCAAAGTATGTATATATATATATATATATATATATATTTCCCTTCTCAAAGTATATATATTTCCCTATTAATTTCTACTTCTTTAAGCATCCCTTTCCGCATGCTTAAACGTCAAAATCGCATCACTGCGAACAAATCGCAGCAAAATCTGACTTTATTTGCGAAAGTCCTTTGAACGTGAAAGAATCCGCTTCGTAGCACGCATGGGCGATCCCCTCGCTTGCTCGCGGCGCTTTCCGGAGAAAAAATCCCGACGCCAATCGCAATTGATCGTGGGGAAGTTGCGTGTCCATTAGATGATTGCCACTATGCGTGAGGAATTAATAGCGAAACAGTTCGTGTTCTGTCACGATACTATCACGAGAAAGCACAGTCGATCCACGATCGGACCTACGCAATCGGAAGGGTTGAGTGGGCGGAACGGGATGTTGTACAGCGAGGGTGCGTAAATACGTACCACGTTACCACCGATGTTTGTACGTGCAAGGATATGAACAAACACGCGCCGTTGTGTATTCCAAATTGCTATTTATGAAATTAAATTTCATGGTCTGTAGTATCCGGCTGCATCCGGCTTGTCGAATCTTGTCGGACGATGAACTCTCTCTTCCCATTTCCATTGTTCGTTTTCGATCGGTCCGATTGGTCTTGCGCATGGGTTGACGATCATTGATCATTGAACGTCGGATTAATCCGCCGTTTTTTCACAAAAATTTTGCCAAACAGAGTCTTTTACTTTTGTTTGTTTTAATTAAAAAGATAATTCATAGATCAAGATAAGATCATTAAAACATGTCTTTCATGTATTCAATAAAAAAGTTTAAATTAGAAGCTTAGCCTAAAATAATTTTATCATCTACTGAACTGGAATTTTGTATGTTTATAATAATAATTAAAAGAGGGGAAGTTAAATTCATAATTCTAATGTTAATATCAGAAAAAGAGTTGAAGAGCCAAAAATAAATTACATTTATAGTCAATCAATAAATATAAATGAAAAAATGTATTGCAATAATTACGAATTATTTAAATATGCGACAAACAAATATTTGTATTAATTTTTATTATCTTCATTATCTCGATAAATTAATATATTTTTATGAGAAATATTAGTATAAAGACGTTATAGAATTGCTATTCCTTTTACGTACAATCGCAATAAAGAGATGGGAGGGTGAATAGCCTAATAACTTCAGACGTATAACTTGACGGAAAGACGTAAGAGGAGAAGAGATACGCAGATGCGTACGCAACACGTAATTAAATAAAAGGTCCATCAGTTATAGCGATGTTCCGAAATCGACGCTAGGCGTCGACGGGATAGAATTCCCAAGGGAGCCACGATGCGCGTCGTTGAGTCAGCCGAATGCATGCGCACACGCATCATTTCTAGCATCGTAAAATGCGTAACTGTCAAGTCATTGATTAGATGCTGGACACGAATGACTCAGGGAATTATTTGCTACTTACTGCGAGCGAAGAAATCCCTTGTCATGTCGGAGATTTGAAAAATAAATCGTCGCCCACAAAGAGAGATCATATTACTCCTGCTATAAATACAAATTATTTGTTTGTCGCATTTAAATTTTTAAATATACTGCATACATTTGCAAATATCATTAATATTACACTTGATGCGAAATTAAAAATAGAAGAAAAATATTAAGACGTAACGTAAAATTAGAAAAATTTTTAAAAATAATTATGCCGCTTCTATAATGATTTGCTAAAATTCTTGTCTTTCGATGGCATTTTTAATAAAAATGGCAATTGACACTTTCAATGTCTATCCGAAAGATTAATCCGGAAAGTGGAAAGTTATCTTGCAGTTCGTAACAGTCCTTAAACAACACGTGACACAGCCGTGTTTAAATAATGGTCGCTACGTCGCGCGATCGAAAGCGATTCGTCGGTGGAGATCAGGTGTACCGAAGGCGAAACTACCCCCCGGAAATGGATTGGATCGAATTCCAGAAGGCCCGGGGGTCGATTAGGGTGAAGCCAAACGGGAGATGCGAGAGATTTCTCGAGGAAGTGGAGAGACGTTGCCCGTCTATCTCGATTTACCGAGCGTCTCTCTGTTGCTTCTTGGTCATTTTCCTCCATTCCCGTTGACGTTTCCCCCGGCGCGTTCAAGCAAGCACGTTCCACTTAACATTTCCATCGAATTCTTCCGCACCATGAAGCACCGTATGAGCGTTTTTCATCGCGTTTACACGACTCTCAATTCTTTGATCGATTAGAATCGATTGTTTCTTATAACGCATGATGTCCCAGACTTATTGTGACTTCTTTCGTGTACAAATTTTCTGGATAATTTAACAAAAACTTAATTAAACACACACGATTAAGTCACTATTTACATACATTTTAATAATACATTTATATATTTTTTGCATAATTGTAAAGGAACTGTTAAAAGAATTTAACATATATAAATATAACTATGCTTAATAAATATTGATCTAAAAAACGTAAAAAAGAAATTTAAAAATGCAAATGTCAGATATTTGAAATGTCTATGTGTCAAAGGTTTAGAGTTGTAGACGTTTAAGAAATCAAGTATTCATAGAAACATTTAAAAATTTAAGTATTCTAAATGCCCAAATATTCAAAGAACCAACAAAGCTTAATGATTCAAAGATTCAAAGCTCTAAAGGCGATCAAGACAATTCCGAGCCGCTCCATTCGCGATCAAAGCGAATGCTGGCATTATCTTTCGAGATGTCAAAATCAGTCCTCGCTCTCTGTATCTGGCTTCTGTCGAGCGCTTCCTATCGAAATCAAGCGCTTGCCACGATCGAGTAGCGGCCGATCCGCAAGATGAAAGACGAGGGTGGGCCGGGGGTTGAGTATGCCGATGCAAGATGGGAAGGGGGAAGAAAGGAGCAGGTATAGGTAATGTACCAAAATTGCTTTACCGCCGGTCCATTTACGGAGATGAAAAGCACTCTCTGCCAAGTACACCGGTGGCCCCGGCCAAGGGCTCACGGCAGCCCAGAAACGCCGTGCGCCCTTCCACCCTTACGACGTAGTCCCGGTAGGCGACAGGGGAGAGAAGGCGGAACCCTCTCCATTTCAGTTTGCAACCAACCCTTTCACCAATTTGGCGACATTGCCCGGCATATAACTTTTGGCATGGCACTACCGACTATGACGGCGGTGAAGCGACGTGTAATAGATTACACGTAAGTGGACTACTACACGAGTATACGTCGCGTAGTATACGTTATCGTGGCCGAAGGAAATCGCCATGTAATGCCGAAATTTGCGGCGAGCATGTCGAAAGTAAGTTTTCACCTCTCCTACGTATTTCCTCACGTTTGCGACGAGTTTGCGATAATTAGTGATTACGTTTGCTTTGAAACCACCATGCCTTAATTATAGACATTTTCAACGTTATGCTTTAACTTCTTATCGTATTGGCATTTTTTGCTGATAGCAACGATGTCCGTAAATGAGATCATCTCATAACATAATGACAAGCAATTTTTTATTTTAATAATAGTGTTTCAAATAAATTTTATAATATTATTTTATGATATAATCGAGAATGATATTAATTCTGGTATTAATTTCGACATTGATTGACATGTAAGTATACTTGCATAGCGAAATAAATTGAGCCTACCCAACCTACACGCTGCACGCAAACAAAATCTTTGTCCGAAATCTCTCACGCGTCGCACATTTCTGTTAAACAATCGTCACATCGAAAAGCAATCAGTCGTGAGAGTTGCCACTCAACGCTGAGGTTTACGTTTAGATTATTGCGTCGCGATGTTAAGCTATGTAGTGTCGCACAAGAACCGTTTTGTCACAAACCGGCGAAGTCGTTACGGGAATGCATCTGTACCGGCTGCATTTGTCGGTGGCGCAACGAAAAGCAACTTTTGTGTGTGCATTCTGCGGCCCAAGATAGTATAAGGCGCCATTGTTGCGCCATGAAACACGTCGGTATTGTCCTCTGTTCTGCTCTCTAACCACCCTACACCTCTTTCAAGCACTTTATAACAAAAATTGAAAGAATTGATTCTTTTCTCGCGACGCCAAAATGAGACTTTCATTGGATGATTATTTGCGGATATATCGGGTACTTCGTCCAATCATTTTATCTTACAGACTTGTGCAATTTTAGATACGTAACAATGAAAAGCTTGTTAATTTTTAACTCATTCTAAATTAATTTTCTGCTTATTTATGTTAAATTGAAATTAATTAAAAAAATTTTGTTTTATCAATTTTATCAAGTATTTAAATATTTACTTTTTTATTTTTAATATTTAATGTATAAGTAAATGAGATTTAAACTTATATTTAATTAAGTCTTCTTTTTACTGTTTTGTGGATTGCGAAAATTGCGTCAGATTGCTTTTTGTTGTAACGCAGCTTTACATTTTGCTAATTTGATTATGTTAAATTATATTTGTTGATTCTCAATGCGTGTCATAAAGCATTTTTATTTCGCATCCTTTTTATCTGGCACAGTGCAATAATCAAATTATCCTAAATATGTCGGCATATTTAGTTATAATCGCATTGCGATTCGCAATCTACATGTTAAAAGCAGTTAATCGAGTCGTTTATTTCAAAAGTGGTGCTAGTCAAATTTTGAAACTAAATTTAAGCCGCGTTACGGTACAAAGTGATGTAATATACTCTTTTTTAATTTGATACTCAGAGTTAAAATTATGTTACTTTGAAAATGATTATTTATTAATTATCTCGAAACACTATTGTAAAATGTAAAGCAAGGTGTATGCTTTAAAATAAGTTTAAAAAGACTCTAATTATTTTGTAAACATAAGTGAGAATTCTTATACATTTTTACTTATCTATCATCATTCTTTAATTATTGAAAAAAATGCGATTTTCTGTGTGTGTGTGTGTGTGTGTGTGTGTGTGTGTGTGTGTATATATATATACATATTTTTCTAAATATCTATGCTTTATAAATAAAAATTAACAAGCTTCTTTTTTTTGTTATTATTTCAATACTTTCTTATTTTGTACAAGATATTTTTCTCCGTATACATTTTGGGATATATAATGGATGAAATAGGCATTTTACATAAATAAATATAATACATATCTAATCTTTTAATTCTTAAAAAGACAAAGGAGTATAATCCACTTTCTTCAAAGAGATTTATATGCTTTTATTAAATGGTGGAATATAAATTTAATATCTATGCATCTTTCCCTATGTCGAACTGATGGGAGAGCCTTTTCAAAAGGAGCACTTCGGGTGTGGCATTGAGAAGGTGCGAGGGTGCGAGAAAGTTTGTCCGCGCGCGCGGCGATGAATGGCTGTACAAACTCGCGGCGCCGTATCAACCCTCGAGCGTGGGAGTAGAATAAACCTAATTTGAAGGGTCGCGCGATTCGTTTTTGAAGGCCCAGTGCCCGGACTTGTGGGCGACCGAAACGGTATCCCTTGGGGGTGCTGGTGGTGATGGTGGTTCCGCAGCCAGCCGTGATTTTCGTTATCGAGGCTACCCTTGCGCGCAATCAAGACAACGCGACCCGACGTGACAATACCACCCCCGAGTACGATGCCTTCCGCCCTTTCACGTTGGTGCTACTACAAAAGCGCCAAACCCTCTTTATGAAAATGCTAAAATATAAATTTTCACGAGGTGCTCTTTAATAGGATTAAAACCGTCACCTTCCAATTTTCCATTTTCGTCTTATCGGCATTGCCATTGTTATTATTGGTATTATTTGTGTTATTATACAAAATGCTTCAGAAATATTTTTTATCTGTGAATTTTTTGATTAAAAATTAATTTTTAATAACAATTTGAAAAATCATGATGACTGAAGTGGAATGATTTGTCTTCTGTGATGATTCTAGAAATATAAATAATATAGATTAGGATAAAATAGTTGATTTTTACAATAGAATTATTATGCGAAGTGTGATACGGTGGTTTCCGTTTTAAGGATTTTCGACATTGCTATTTCGCATTTCCAAGCGGTCGTGCAGATTCTTCACTTATGTGGAATGTGGTTTTTTTCATTGTTCTCTAGGGATCGAACCTTTCTTCTAGGGTCTTCGTGGTTTAAGATTAGCCACAATTTTGCACTTTCCCGCGTATATCGAGGGTTACGGCCGATACTTCTGCTTACGTCTCTTCAGAGAGCCGTACGCGCTCTGCATTCAAGCTTTTCAAAATCCATCGAATAACTCAAAGTCAAATTTATGACCAAACGAAATTTGGAGAAAAGAAAATGACACTTAACAGTTCTAACATTTTTTTTCTACTGTCGGTAAAATTTTAGCTTTTATATAATTGTTTTCGAATTCTTTTTCCTTCTGTTTTTTTCTGAGATTGCAGTATTCAATTGTGCGAATTCCAAAATATTGAACTAACTATAAATTTATATTTTTGCTAAGATGCAAAATTAGTTATGTGTAAAGAAAATCGATTTGAGCTTAGAATATTTTAAGATTAAATTTTTATTTTTCTTCTTCTCTCTTTCTCTCATTGTTTGCATTTCTCTTCCTTTTTTACCTTTATATTTATCTTTATGACTGTCGAATATCGAGTGAAGCAATTAATTCTTTTTCTTTTTATTATGAAAGGATACTTGTTTTCAAAGAGATGTAACAAAAAGACAACGAGGTGGGAATCTGATAGCTTTATTGCGTGTTAGACGTTTAAAGATTAATTTCGCGGTATCCTCATGGCAATCGAATGATAGGAGGATGAGGGAGAAGAACGAGGAAGGGAGGTAATCGGTCACGCAACTAGAGATCAGGACGCTCTTGCGCGTCGGCGAGACGGAAATAAATGAACGGATACGAGAAAGGGGTTGAGAGCGATCGAGATAGACCGCGGGGCTCGCGACGCACATTTGATGAAAAGGGTTTATGGCGCGGACAGAAATTCCGTAGACAATAGCCGAATTAATTCCTTAAGGTCTAATCGGCCTGTAATGATCCCGATCTCAGTCGTCCGCTCGAGAGGGAATTAGCCGTAGTGTTCCGAGTTGCGGAGATCATTGGCGTTCGTCGTGTAATTAACGACAGTTTCGTGATCGATGATTAAAGACCCTCAAGTACAAAGCGGAACCCTCTGTGGTCTTTTGTCCGAAAATGACGTCCCGATTTCATCTCCTAACTATTGCTTGAAGATTCAGGCAATTCTCATTGTGATGCGTTATAACTAACGCTAAAATTAAGACTAGGCCAATTATTTTTTATCGTTTAATATATTGGTGAGAATATCATGATTAAATTTAACTTATTGCACACTGCAATTTTTACATCAAACTAGAATTGCCTGTATAAAATTAATAAAAATAATTTTTGTATTTCTCAATATATTTTAAATAATATTGAAACATTTTACACACAAGTGTCTTCAAAAATAAAATTAATATTTCTTAATTATACAGCATAAAATTCCGCTATGTCTGTGTAATTAAAGGTGTTTACAATAAATATGTTAACTAATAAAATTAAATGAAATGTTGTTTTGCGATATTGGAATGCGATATTACTTTCTAAGTGAAATAAAAATACTGATAAAGCTGAAATGCAAGGCAAGTAGAAGGGAAAACATTTTTCGTAACTTTAGCTATTCTGCTGCATCGGCTCGCTCGGTTCCTTCAGGATTCCGTGCGCTCTCGTCACCTCGTCGACGAGATGCTCTCGTGTCCTTTCACGGAAAGCAGGCTCATTTGGCCCGACGTTGCACGACCGGTGCGGACAGAATGTATGAAGGCAAGTGAGCCAGCCGCCACCACCTACCATCGCCTCTGCCGCGATAACCCGCGGCGACAGGGCATGGCGATTAGTGTCCTAAGAGTTCTCGCTCCCTATACGCCTCCTTTTCCACTTTCGAAGAAAGAAGGAAGTTAATACGGATCCTCGTATCCCGCGGTCCCATCTTGTCTTATCTCGTCTCTTATGGCCTGGTGCTCGCGGCCACGACGGGACGTATCATCTTACTCCGTGACTCCGGGCAGAGGCCGGGCTGAAGGAGCTTTGAGGGGAAAAATAATAACGGAGGTGAGAAGACAGCCTCCGGTCTCCTCGCTGCACCCGGTTACATAGAACCACACTCAGCTGGCAGACATTACGGTAATAACGCGCCGTTGCTCGTATCACTATTCTCCGTGAGATAGTTCTTGAGTCTCTAGTTTTCGTTTTCCATCGTATATCGGCGTTAAATAAAAAAAAGTTTGATTCTTAGCCTTCTTACGTTTGCTCTTGAAACGGTCTCAATTAGCAATAATAATGCGCGATAAAAGCATTTGCGAATACTTATATTATCTACAATAATTTTGTGACAAAAAAGACAAAGATCTTTGCTTTTTTCTCCTCTTGTTAAGCTTGGAAAAATTGTTTCTTTCAACGAGCTACATTCACGACAATTGCATTAATTTTTTATTTAACCCGTTAATTATCGAACACCTTATATTAGCTGCTTTTCGTGCAGATGGGCGATATGTAATTATAGCTTTACTTGCCTAAGCTTTACTTGCACTTGAGTCCTTGTATTACAAACAGAAGCCCAGATTAATATTCCGATTGCATTATTTACGTCACAAGAAAATGTAGCGTGCTGGTCGTCTAGCATATAATACAAAATCTACTATGTCGGCGTTTTTTCGACGTCTACGTCTAAATTTGTCTACCGTAAGTCTCACACGCGATCCCTGAGAAATCTCGACCATAATATGGGGCAAGCGGAGATTGTTATCTTAGTGCCAATGGATCGCCTAAGCAGCAGGTCCTTTGTAATCGAACAACGCGGCTTGGTGGATGATTACAGGCAAGAGGTTCGTCGATTGCACTAGTGCCTAAACGACAATGACCTCATTGCTCGATGAATGACCATCAGCTGCTGCAGAGTAATCGCCTATCACCCGCAATCTACGAGGAAGAAGTTTCTATCGAGTAATCGTTTCAAAATATGTAGATCGCATTCTAATTTGGCTAGGTCAAATATCGACATAGCCATCAATTCTGAGAAAGTTTAAAGATGGATAAATACTAAGGATGACATGCTGTTAGACATACATTAGGCTAATGATTGTACTTCTCCTAGCATCTTCTATATATATATAAGAATTGACAATTATGACCTAATTAGAGACCTTATGAATTGATAAGACAGAGCATATTATGTGATTACGAAAAGTTAGCTTTACTTAGCTTTACTTGCCGAAGCAAAGGCGCGCGGTAAAATAGAAAATAATTTTTATAATAATACATGGCAATCCTGCCTGTGCACCTCCTGTCCTCGCGACTGTCTTCGCGTTAGTATTTTATTAACATAGTCACGAAGATGACCCAAGCAGTCCTGCGTTTCGTATTCACGGCCCGATACCGCGCCATAATTTGCGGAAGCCGCACACAGCCGGAACGCAAAACCGTAATTGATAACTACGCGACTCACAAGTAAACGATGAACCGAGTGCATCATCGGAGCAGAGGATTATAGTGGGAACCTCTGATGACGGCGAATCAAACGGCGCTCCGGGGCAACCGCAGTTCCGGACGTTTTCGTGATTGGCGCCGGGGCAAGTCGCGAGCGAGCGAGCCGCGCGCTCGCCCGGGGATGATGGAATTTAATAAAGAGAGTGATTACGCCGGCCGCAAATCAGCATCGAAACGCATTGACGTGACGCTGATGAATCGCAGCCAAAGCCCCGCGGCACGGCCGCGATCGGACTCCGCTCTCTCGCTCCCGCGGGGCTTCGGCCGGCAAGATAAACCAATTCAATTACGCGCCCCTGAAACGCATCCTGCGCGGGGTTCGCGGCCCGACGCGGACGACGATAACAGGCACAGAAATTAAATGAAATACTACAATGACCGTGCGAGAGCTTCCGAGGGTTCGTGTGTAATAATTATGCCGCGCACGGTTATTATAAGCTGGTTATTATAAGCGATGCGTACGCGATGCGTTAACACAGCGTGGACTTTCCGTTGCTATTTATGCGACATTTAAAATCGTGGATTGTTTATATGGCATGATCACGAATGAGGGAATTTTGTCGGGTGCGTTATGCCATTTAACTTGAATTTCCAGTGATATAAAAGAAGATAATAATTTTTTATGCACATTTTTCACCCATCTCTAAGAATTAACAATTTTGGAATATTTGCTATAAAGAAGGTCTAAATGTAATTGCAATCGAAATGTGGGCATCTCAAATTGTACGTGTTTAATTTAATTCAATAAAAGAAATTTTGCTTTACAAACTTTGGACATCTAATTTCTGTCGAGTTTAAAGCAATTGGAATTCTTAAAGTTTCATAATTTGAACAATCGAGAATTTCACAGATCGAAAATTCGATGTAAACGCGGTCAACCATATCGTCCGTATTTCAGAAACACGATAAAATCGAATATTCGTAAAATTTCAATCTAGGTATCGTTTGTTCGACATAGATCAAGCGCGCCGCCGAGTTAGATCGATCGAGTGAACAATGCAACGTGCCGTTTGATGATGAAGTCAGACATCCGATGAAGACAAAGAGGAAGAACTTCCTCGCAAATGCTTCTTTCGTGAATGAAAAGAAAGAATGACACTCGATAAAAGGAATAACGTAGATGAAGAGAACGCGCGTCGTCGCGCGTTATATCACATGCATGCAAGACAGCGATTAGCGGAATGTTTAAGGGTTCACTGAATCACAGGAGTCTGAAACACAATCCAGATAAAGCAAGTCTCGAAAAACTAGAACGAGAAGAAGAGATATTGCTGCGGCACGAAGATCCGCAAAACGATTATTGTACAGAAAAGGAGAAAAAGGCAAAGAAGTAATTTTATTTGTTTCTTTTATTAAACTATGTAAAAAAAGCAGCGTGATTTTGCTTAAACGTAAAAATATAAAAATTGTAATACTGAATTTATTAATAAACTGTTGGAAGTTGAAAGTAAAATGAAAAATCGAGAAAAAGTTGATTAATGACAAAACGGGAAAATAGAAAAATTCCAAATTTCAAACATTATACTTATTGTTGAATGTGAGATAAGATACGGTTAATATCATGTGCGAAATGAAAAATATTGAATGCATCGTATTGTAAAGGAATAAAGGAATATAATGAAGATCGAAAAAGGAAATATTGAAACACAAAGAAGGGAAAATAAAGATCACGGGAGTAGAAAACGGGTATACGGTGTATTATATCAAAATCGCGAGGGGTAGGTTCACGCATTCTTATTTTTACGTTCCTCTTTTGCTCTTATATCACTGACTTATAGATCGAAAAAGTTTATGTCAAAGGGCGAACGCCGCATGGATACGAGGAAGAAATACAAAAAATGAAGAAAGAATACACGGCGGATGATCAAACGGAGTGCGTTTACATATTTCCGATATTCCTCGGATCCTCGGTAGCTCAAGAAGTGATCTTAAAAGCAGCGCGATCCTTTTTAATTTGCGTAGCGTCATTACAACATAATTTTTTATTATAAACTTTTTATTACAAAAAAGCACAAAAAAAAGACTAACTATGAAGTGTAAAAATTTCTCTGACGCGTTAAAATGCATTTTTACACAATTTGACGAAGAGCAGTTCTCACTTGATTAATACGTAGTAAATTTATGATTAATGTTCCATACATCGTGATTTATTAATTAAAAAATAATCACAATTTCACCCTTATTAATTTTGCACGGCGCGATAAAATTTCGACATGGTAAATTAAATTCGATTAAGCGCGAGAATTTTTTTACACGCATCGTTTCACGAATAATCACTTTGGATGTTCGTCAAGTCCGACGAGCACCGGAGGAGCCTCAGAAATATGTGCCTGTCTCATCATAAGACTTGTAAAACGCAGGAAACCGAAGAGTCTCCAATGCGATATGCTTGTTCGTTAGACGACAGATGATCGAATCGGATATTCTTCAGATCTCATTAAAACCTTGCAAAAAGGAAGGTATCGTCTTCACTCTCTCACCGCATCGCTGCGCGAGTTGTTAAAAAAAAGAAAACGCAAAAGGAGGCCTGATTTCATCAGTTTATATATACGTGCATACCGTAGTTATCAAAAAAATAAATATTTTGCATATAACTACTTACGTCGCAAAAAGGGGGACAGTTATTGTGAGGCACAAGATATTAATATACACGATATGTCAGAAGAAGCGAATGACAAACTCTTTTGTTATGTAAAATTGTTATGTAAAATTGTTATGTAAAATTGTTATGTAAAATTCGCATCAATAGCTATTTTAAAAAATACATTGCGCACATCAATCAAAGGAGTCTCACTGTCTTGCGATTCGAAAGCTTCTGAGAAAAACTTCTGTATCAAGAAGCGCGCAAATGTTTGTCGAAGACACGAAAGAGTTTCTCTTTCTCTTACTCCCTTGCACTCGCTTGCGTTTAGCTGCGTTTTTATTTCTATTTGTGTCGTGTTGTTGGTGAACGTGTAGCGCCTCGAGGAGATGCATTGTACGACTGCAGTTATTTCTTTCGAGAGAAAGTCGGGATAAGATAGGATACGGGATTTGCAGGGACGCGAGAGGGTGAAGGACGGGATAAGGTAAGAGGGTGGTTGCGCACGAGAAATGGAGATACGAGCAAGAAGTGGGTCGCCGTAAACGCTTCTTTTATTTGAATCGGTATTCTCCTTGAACTGCATTTTTGTGCAGCATCTCGCGTATTACCGATATGGAATTGTGGGTTTAATGTAAAAAGTTTCTCGATCAACGCATTAATTTCGATTGCTATTTCTTTGCTGCGTTATGTCGTGAAATGTCATTATGTGCAAAAATTGATGTTTGATCTCCCTCGACGTCCTCCAAATGAAGAATTTATTTAGGAAAATGTCAAATTAATTTTTTTATAAGGAATATATCAATTAATATTAAAAGCCATCAAAAACATAAAAATTATTGAGCTGTTATTAATAATAAAAATTGTTATATATTCTTATAAAAAATGTTTTTGATAGTCTTCGTAATAAAATAGATTAGAAATTTGAAATATATTCTATGACACTTGAGATAATGAAAACTTTAAAGGGGGGTTAATGGTTCGCTGCACTTTCCCGAGATTAATGCGATTCAACGGAAAGTTTTGTTCTTTATTAGATCGGCTTGATCGGCGGCGCGCCGAGAAGTCGTGAGCGGGAGAATCAGAGCGATCGACATCACATATGAATGTTCAAGAGGAGATGGGAGAGATGCAACTTGCGCTATCTCAAGAAGCCGCGAGCGTGCACATTTGGCACGTAGCCGATGTTTATCACCAGCGAATACGAAGCTGCCGCCTGATAGGGTGAGCGCAGAAAGAAACGCGCGTTGTTTGGGAAGAGATCTGGTGCACCGGAGTGAGGGGGAAGAGCGCGCGCGAGAAAGAGAGAGAGAGAGAGAGAGAGAGAGAGAGAGAGAGAGGGCTGCGTCTTTCGGAGGAGAGGTGCATCGCCGCAGAAGTAATGGATCAGTCGAAATCGTATGCACCGCGTTTACCCGATTCGTTTTCGCGCGCCGCACGTGAGTGTAGTCCGAGGCGCGAACGACGTCCCGGTAATTCATGCCTCTTTCCAACCCCCTTGTTCTCATCCCCAGATCGCCGATAATATCGATCCCCCAAAAGTACATTGCGTCTAGTGAGATTTAGTGCGTCCCGCCCAGTGCACCTAACATATAGGGTCATGGATGTATGCGCCCAAATTGGACCACCTAAGAAAAAGTGCTCGTTTCATGTAGCGATGCTCATCTGAGAATCAATAATGCGTTAAAAAATACTTGAGAAAAGATAGATAGGAAGCATTGAAGAGGAGGATGGATTTGATTTGAAATATTTTATTTAAAACAAAGAGAGAAATAAAAAGAAATTGATATATCGATGAAATGTTTTTGCGACATTTGTATAATACAGTAGGTTAAATATATTCATTTTTTCTTTACAGTTTCTGTATCCTGAAATATTCGTTAGAAATTTGTAATATTACGGTAATTAATTAGCCTCAATTTTGATATCTGACATCTCTTTTAGTTCGTTAAATCCTTTTTTCATTCATAAGTATAATTCCGTGCGAAAGCAACCTCGCCTCCATTAAATGGCGTTTATTAAATAATGTAACGTTCTTGTAACACCATAAATTTCTTGAAATTTGTGCTTAAATAGCGCTAAATGGTAACTGCCGGAGTGTGATAACGCTCTCAGTAAATTGACTTTAAATCATCGAAAGAAGCGCGCTTCATTAGCGGAAGAACCGGCAGCGCCGGAAGAGAATTATCTCTGAGTGGGTTAAAGTCGTTTGCGTAGAACGATCGAGCTCGCGAATTCTCCGCCCTTAGACGCTTTATGTTGCGAGTCCTTAGTATGTGGCATTTATCCTAGTAGTCGCAATCCATCGGGGGCCTCTCGTGTGAAGTGCATTTCATTGCGCATTGCATTTTCGCGCGAAAGTCGTGAGAGTGCAATTTCTCACCGGAACTCGAAGTTTGTTATTTAATCAAGTTTGAGATTTTGCGTCGTATTTTTTTCACAAATTCCGATGATACGACGAATTTTTATACGTGTAATATCCAGAAAAAAATATGAATTATAAATTGAATTATAAATGCAAAGAGAGAAGCGCTAAGAGAGAGAGAGAGAGAGAGAGAGAGAGAGAGAGAGAGAGAGAGAGCGCAAAATATAATGAAATATTGATATTTTAAAATTTTCTGGTATTTCCACATGCACACACTCGCACACTCGTGCATTCCTCACCAAATGGATAACGTCAGTAAAAATTACTGCGGCCTTATTGCAAATGCAAATTTATGCGCGCGCGCGTAGGAACGGATCTATTTAATTTATTATATGATGAAGAGTTTCGCGACACACACGCACGCATGCATAACTAATGCGATAACTAATACTTTGAAAACGACGTAAGGCTCATCAACGCATCGTTTTTAAATCATGTGTCAAAGACAATATAACCGGTCCTTTAAAATGGAATTTTAAATGCGGCACATATACATCCGCCGCGTGTAAATGGAATTTAAAAGGGATTTAAAAGCGTCATGTATTTATGGATCCGCTTCCACGTGCGCTCACGGGATCGCGCGTCGTCGGTGCTACATTCGGTGCAGCCACGCGCCATGCCACTGCATTACCATTGTCGGCCCGCTGAGAATTGCATTTGTAAAATTTCCTGAGCAACGGCCTGAGTTCCTTCCTGCGGAAGGAATCATTACGGAATAAATTCTACATATTCATGATTTATCGAAGCGCGAAAAATGCTCTTCGAGATCAAAATTAATTAACAACGTTCAAATTTTCCTCGCGATCAGATCCTTTTTCATAATTAAAAGAATGATTGATTAATATTTCATGAATGTTAACTACCGAAATAATAATGGAATAATGCTTTGAAATTATATATAATTATATTTCACAGCCATCAACTTCTATTATACCTTTTTGTAATTTTTTATAATATTTTTTTAAAATATTATAAATATTTAAATATTATTATAATATAAAATATTATATTATTATATTAATAATATTATATAATTATATTATTTAAATATTATTTAAATTTTTAAATATTATAATTTTTTAACTTTTAAAAATTAAATTACGTTTTAATGCACCCAAAAATAATTCCTTAAAATTCTACCTTAACTTTATGCACTGCGATATATTCGAGAGCATCGTAATGGGATTGTCAACAAAAAAAAAAAAAGAAAAAGAACGAGGAGAGGAGCATTGGTTCGTTTTTATTTCAGTTATGCAGATGCAGCCGGCGGATGGGCGGTTCGGTAAACGAGGAAACTTTTTATTTCGCTCTAAACGGTGATAGACGGTGTCGATCGCTCGGGATATTCGCGGCGTTATTTTCTCATCTCGTCAACAATGGTCCCGCGGAGCAGGAAGTCGACTCCCGCGGTAAAACGAGTCAGCGATTCATTTCCCCAAGGCGCGTGTGTCCACTTGCGATAACTGCATCGACGTATTGAACTCAAAGAGAGCTTTTTCGGAGCGAGGGCGGCACTGCGGAAAGTATTATTGGAGAAGTTTGAGGACTCCGTCGCGGCGGCAATTTCTTATCCGGCCGGCAATATGAGGTCCTCATGGTGACAAAAAGAGTGATTTCCCTTCGCGCTCCCCGGACATCGTCTTTCGACTGTGCGCTGGTTTGATGCTTTTAGCGAGACCCGGAGGGTCAGCCGTGAGGCTGCTGCAACGAGTTTTTTGTTCCTGCGGTTGGAAATTACATGCCGAGCGACGCCGCTCGGTATCAAGGACGCGGCGGAGTGTAATCAAAAGGCCGACAGCCCGGAAGTTTTATATTGCGACACTACCAGCTGTGGAAACGTGACGCCTAGAATTGTAATCGCGCGGAGAGAGTTCTGATTTCAGTTTAAACTTTTTTTTTTTTATTTATCGAATTGTGATCTACGATGCAGAGGCGCGACGTGAGGTGAAAGATCGTCTTTGGACGATCGAGGAGGGGGGGGGGCAGGGGAGGAACAGACAGAGAGGAACCGCGTTGCTTCCGGGCACGGGCATTCGCTTAATTGTGCGTAACACTTAATCAAAGCGCGCCGGGCGCGTCCACCTCCTTCGGGATTGAGATACGCGACGATCATTTCGTCTGTCCGTTTCTTCTCTCCTCCGAGACGCGGAACGAGAGGGCGGACAGGCTCGCATCGCGGAGGGCCGGGAGGGCCTAGAACGTGAAGGAGACGGCAGTAGGAGGAAAAAAGATTCGTAGCCGGCAGTGACGCATAAATCTGCCGCGCGATGCGTTTACACGCGCGCATTTAATTGCAGTGCGGTCGGCTGGACCGCCTCGCTGTTGCCCGCCATCGCGACGTCTCCCCTCGCGAGATGCAGATATTTTAGATAAAAAGCGAGGGAGCCCGATGGGGTGCAATCCGATCGGAAAACTAATGGCGCCCCCGTTTTACGACGGCGAGTTGCGCGTCGAACCCGACGCTACAGTCCGGAGGCGTCGATGAAGGCAGACGAGGATTTCATAATTAGCGGCGATTTATCAGTGCCAGCGTGTCGCTCGACCCGATTGTGCGGGGCATTTATTTTTAGCGGCATTTATTTTAAGCAGATACTTTCGAAGAGCTGCTTAAGAACGTGCGCACGGTTTGTAATTTAATGCTTTTAAGAGACTTGTAAAGTTTGCGGATATTTACCTTACAGTTTGAAAAGAAATTTCGTTCTTCATTGGAAATTCGATTACTTAAGGATGTCTCGCTGGATAGCGAAAATTAAAGACATTTATCTTACAATTTTTTTCAAGAAGAATTTTATGATTTATTACATTAAAATTCTATGCGGTTTAAATACTTATAAATAGGAATTTTGCTCGCAATATTATTCAAAGACGCAAAATAATTATTATGTTTAATTAAATATTACTTATCAATTTTCGTTCTAAATATATCTCTATATTTATAATTTACTTTATATTACTTAGCAAATGATATTTTAATAACAAAATAAGGATAATAATGTCTTACCAACAAATAAAAATTTCTTGAAGAATAATGAAAATTTCGTAAATTCTTATCATTATCTACAGGGATTATATTTTTTGGTATTGTTTAAAATAATTTATCGACAAATTCGAGATATCTCAGATATCGTGTTCATATTGTAGCCGATCGTTCCGATCTGATTACGATAGAACGAACGATTATGATGGTTATTTAACGTACCTGATAATCAGTGATCATAAAAATAAATATAAAACCGACATTTTGTATCGATCCAAACGAAAGCTTTTTCTT
Organism: Pogonomyrmex barbatus; assembly: GCF_055798465.1. Taxonomy (NCBI): domain Eukaryota; kingdom Metazoa; phylum Arthropoda; class Insecta; order Hymenoptera; family Formicidae; genus Pogonomyrmex; species Pogonomyrmex barbatus. Next base: position 3,936,234 of record NW_028297112.1, on the reverse strand, counting down.
TCATTATAGCAAGTTTAAGTTCTGGCAATAAAGCATAAGTACCACATTGTTTAAAATGCGTTCTTTTTCGTGTGGACTAATCAAATTTAAAAACTTGGAACGTTGCGAGAGCCAGCTAGTTTTGCGAATAATAACAAAAAAAGATGTGAAAAGAGATGTTTGACTTATATATATATATATATATATATATATATATATATATATATATTATATTTATATATTTTTTTAATATGTATGAGTGGATAATAGTATGATGAAAATATGATATAAATATATCACTGTGACGAGCGGTACATTTTAGTCATGCAAGATGATTGAATTTAACATATATTCTTTTATCGCGATTGTTTTCGAATTTTCAATCAATTTTTTTTTGATCTAAGAAAAATTGTCATTATACAGAAAGATTATCGGTTAATTTAAACATTTAAATTATAATTTTTGCGTATTTATTACATTACTTTATAGAAAGAACAGTATTAGTTATATCGATAAACAGTATTTTGCAATAAAATCGATGTGATTATTATAAAAAAATAATTCAAATTTTTTTTTATTTCGAAACTATTTATTTACAAGTATTTATTAGTAATATTATTTATTATTTAATCTGTCAGAATTTCTTATTCTTTTTATTATTTCTAAACGGGAAAGGATTAATTATCTATATTTATATTCTTGATGAACAATTCTATGTAAATAATCTATATTGTCTTGATAAATTTGGAGAAATCTTTACGGTATTCTATCTAAATAGAAGGTTCCACAGAATTCATAATGATTTCTTCTACTGAATCATCCATGACATCTGAAATGATTGATCGAACTATATTTTTCAATGGTAATTAATATTGCGGTATATTAAAATTAACCTACTTTCTTCGATCAAAGATAATATTGAGACAAGCCTACTTTCTTGTTTATAAAGAAGGCATTTCTCGAGGAAACATGATTCTTGTCTATCCTGTTCGGACCCAAGGATAGATCGTCCGTGGAGATTGTCGGCAGAGCAATTTGTTTCATTGCCTAATACGAATGTTCCCTCTCGAGACGGCAGCTACCTGGAATATCCGTTTAATAGACAAGCGAATTTGGTGCCCTGCGTGAACGCTACAATTTCATTCCACAAAATTTAGTTTTTGTTATTTCGCAAAACAACATTAAAATCAAACTTTAAAACTTTTGCAAGATTTAAAAATGTAATATTTAATATAATAACAATTTGCATCAAAACGTGTAATAACACACGTAATATTAATCTCAATATTGTTTGCAAATTTTTTATTTTTTATTTAATATAAATAAGAGGAAGGAAATTTATTATTAGATCTTTTAAATTATGATATATTTTAATTGTTTACCCTTAAGCCAAGATGAAAGAGTATTTGATAATATCAAGTTGCAATTAACGTAAAGAAAAATTATGAAATTTATCATAAACATGTGAGCAGGTATAAGAAATGAAAATAAATTCAAAGTAGCAATTGTGTGGCGCGAACAAAATGAGAACTTAACCCGTTCCCTCTCCTCATAATTTCAAGATAAAATATCTATGCTCGTGTGAGGGCATTTTTATTATCTGCTTTATCGAACCGGTCTCTTCACCTCTGTTTGAGTGCTTTTCGTTCGATCTCAAGAAGTGCGTTAGAAAATTATAATTAAATCAGTATACGTAAAAGCTCCTGCATCAATTGCTTGTAACTTTATACGGATCTTTAGACAGATTGCATCCAGTGTAGTGATTATTAGTTGGTGAATTTTTAATCAATTTGTGCTTGATATAACATATCATTAATGTCCTTTTCCTACGGAAGAAATTGACACTAATGATTTACCTAAAATATTTTTAAATGAATTGTTCAATAACTTTTTCTTATAAAAGATTTTAAAGGAAACCGTTGTTTATTGCGGTTTATAATAGCAGCATTAAATAATTTTTTATAATTATACCTATGTAATATTAATATTAAGTAAAATTTTATAAACATTTTACTTTAAAAATATAAATAAAAAGCCTTGATGACGCATATTTAAAAAAATTATTAGAATATAATAATCGATAATTATTTAAATAATTTTATTTTATGTTGCCTTTCATTCTTTTAAAGATAGAACTCTGACATTTCACAATCTTAAGTAGAGACTGGTTCATCCTTAAACATTACCGTAAACCTTGCATTCACGTGAAGCGAATAAAACTCGAGAGGACAAGATAATTAGGTGGAATTTATTTAGTGTAGCCAAGCACACGCGGGATTTAAGATTATTGTGGGGATGCGCGCGACTCTGATGAAAAAAAAGACGATCACTTTCGTGCGTTGCATAAAGACGCAAAAAATTACCTTATCTCGGGATTGTGTTACGTTCGTGAACTTGCGTACTCATGGTTAATTAAGAGAACTGAGTAATCCTTAATGTTGGTTACACAAGATACAAGACACCCCTTGCGTATCATAATTATAATATTAAACAAAGCCTATTTGAAAAGAAAATGCATAGATCGAGCTAAATGTTGCATTGAAAAAAATTTAATTCAAATTTGATTAAATTACGTAAAAGCAAACAAGTAGAAGAAAACAATCTGATTTAATTAAAATTTTCCACATGTAATTTCTTATCTATTTTATGAACACTACAAGCATACGTAAAGCGTGCAAAATATTATTAAAAATATATTTTTGTAAATATTAAACGATAAGAGTATTCTTGAGAAAGTAATTACGAAGAAAATAAAAATAAAAAGGGATCCTCTTGAATAATATATGAGAAGGAAAAGAAGAAAAATCCAAGAATTTTGTTCGTGTAATTATCTTGAAATATCTGCAAAATTATTTCGAACATTTTCACCATGATGGTGAAATTATCTAGCAATCAGACTGCTTCTCTGACCTTCCGGGTCTTACGGACTTTCTCGTCTGCCTTTGCATGTCACTTGAACGTATCATCCACGTCGCTTCGCATCAAGCGCATAAATAAAAGGTGCAAGATGCACGGCATATTTAATTCATTGCGCGATACACTTTCGGCGATTACAAAAGTGCTATCTTCGATACTGCAATTTTGTCTGTTAATTCTAGGAATATCTGTCTTTCTTTTTGATCATATCAAAAGATTTCGATCGTACACATTTTATACTCTTGATATTGTACAAAATAATTCCGAAAATTCCATTCTTGTGTGAATTCTTTAATCAAAATTATGTGAAGTCGATTCTACGCCTCGGCTAAATTGATCTTGAAATTATATGAAGAATATATTCGATTAATACTTACTCGACTTTATTAAAAATTATTTTGTAAATAATTGTTTGTAATTTTAAAAACATTTATGAAAATTTTTATAACAATGTATTTTTGATTCCTTACTCGTTTAATTCTCTTCAAATTCGCGTATCGAGTTCTTTCATTAAAACTTTACATTTTCGCGCCTTCTGTCTCATATCTGCAAATGTTACGACTGCACTGTTTGTGTTTGATAAATGGGCCCGCGTATTTTCTCATTCGATATCTGAATGAATGCAATGACCATTTCAGGGTAGAATATTTAAGCCATCTGTTTGCATACATTTCCCATAGCCAGTGTGTGATTCGCATGTTCGCCCGATCGCCCGTTTGCCGCCCATGATTTTGTTTGAGCCTTTCGCGGAGACAGAAAATGCACGGCGATATTAATTGATTCCCGGGGCACGCTCGAGCCCATAAATAAATTAATAACGCGGCCGCCTATTGTTTACACGCGCCGCTTACAAATGGCGCCAATAATGATCAACGCGACTAATACACGCTGAACTTTTATGTCATAGGTTTGATCGTCAACCGTCGCTCATAACTAAAATTTTGAGTGTCATATGATGCAGATAAATTGCATCGGCGGAATCTAATTTTATGCTACAAAGATTGAAGAGATTACAATATAATTTAAAAATAATAATTTCAATTAATAATAATAAATAAAATGCATAAAATAAATTTTGTATCTGAGAAATTAATTCGAGCAATCGTGACGAAATGGCTGTAAGTATTATTTGAGCCAAGTGCAGCTCATACATCTCAGTTGTGACACGTGCTGATTGACTACCGAAACGTCTAACGAAATTTAATACAGAATCGTCAGAATGATCGATAGAGAGAAGCATTAAATAGCCGATTACAAAAAAAAAAGTTCTCATCGAAACCTACCATTTCTTCCTGTCAAGACCCATTATCGAAAGTTCCGATTTATTGGCTGCAGAAAATAATTGATAAACTGCACTGCGTCTGCAATGCGGCAAGTGAATCTCCGAACGGTTAATCAATCACAATATTTCGACACCGCAAAACCGCTTCTCCGTGCATCTTCCTTGCGTTGATTTACATTTAGTCATTTTTTTTTGTTGATGTATCTAAAACGCGGAGGATTCAATTAATTAGAGATTCTAATATAATCCATCTTTTCCATTTATAACTTCCATAATTTATCTTTCTTTTAGCGCTGCAATCTTTGTTCATACTAGTAAGTTTTTCTCGCGTTTTTCTCAATATATAACAGAAAAATGCTTTATATGTATATGGTCATTGTATGAAATCTAAGATTCCTCTCTATTCCTTTATGAATATCTTCAGTCACTTATATTTCAAGGATCCTTAAGATGTACAGAAAAATATAATTATGATACTAAAAAAATATTAAAAATATAAAAATATTTAAAAAATTATGATATGATAAAAAATTGATTTTTTAAATCCTCAAACAAATATATTTTTTAAAAGATACAAATAACATTGTTTTAAAACAAACGTTACGCAATGCAGCTACCGTTATTGAGAATATTCTTAAAAGAAAAAGACATAATTATAACATTATATTTAAAAAATTGATCTTTCAATCTTCAAACAAACACGTTTTTTAAGAGGTATAAGTAATACTTTGAAGAAAAACGTTACAGATGCAGTGCAGACTATTGGTTATTGAGAATCCGGTCATCGAATCGACCGGTCGGCAATTCGGTTGAAAGAAACATCGTTTACTTTTGTAATAAATGAGCTTCGCGAGGGAGCAGCAGTGCTTTCAGAATAAACTCGTCAATTCGCGTTCCGTCGGGGGCGATAAGCTCCTTCCGCGAGCGCGAGTTTTATTATCCGCCGGCACGACCAGGCGCGAGAGAAAGAGAGAGAGAGAGAGAGAGAGAGAGAGAGAGAGAGAGAGAGAGAGAGAGAGAGAGAGAGTCGAGGTAGCTTCATTAAATATCGATTCCTGGACGCGAATGCGTGGCGCGTATCGTGCATACGCGCGTCAGGTCCGCGTCTTTCTTATCGGAATCGCGACGATAAAATGTACATTTGTACATGTGTACGTCTCGCCGGACCGGATGAATTATGCACGTAACGCGTGCCACCGATGCCACACCTCTACCCGATATCACCTATCTGATAAACATCTCTTTATCGCCGCGTGAAAATCACCCTACAGGGTCCCAATGTTGCGAATCAATGTTGAAAATACAATTATTTCGACGAAATAGAATTTCGATGAAAATTTGCAAAATTGTGCAGTTCTTTTTCTGTACACGGTAAAGGAGCTTGCGCGTAACAAAAGAAAAAGATTATCAGCAAAAAAACCTTTGTGTTCATAATGAAATTTTAATATTGATGAAACAGCAATACTTTCTCTTTCCGACTACACAATTGAATTTTTAAATTTCTAGAACTAGAAAGGATAATCTAACGATGATCTGTTTTGTGCGGTTTTATATATGCAAACAACATTATCTTAGGAAGCGTATATTTGCGCGTTTCAAACGATTATTATTCTTTGCAAAGGGTGGTTTCTATTTTTTTTCTACACATAATTACCCGCTCGACCCTTCACCCTTTATAATGTACGTGTTATGCGCACGAGTTGCGTTTCGCAGCGCGTGCGGCAGCTCATTCTGCGGGTCATAAATAATCTGGAAACATGAATATCGCAGGACCGGCCACCCCCGCAGGGTCACTCCGAGCATTTTCTCTATTTCTCTCTCTTTTTTTTCTATATTGCTGTTTCTATATGCATACATGCTTTGTCGGTAATTAGGAAGTTTCTCTTCTCCTCGCGTTCTCTTTTGTCTGATTCTTCTTTAATTTGTGCTTCGTTCGAACTCGCTTACAAATTTTGCTCTAATTTGTTCATTTTTAGTCAGTCCTCCTTTTTTCTTGTATAGAAGAAAATCAAATGCTTTGGACAGAGATTGCTATAATTTGAAGATTTTGAAGATTTCGAAGATCTCGTCCGAGCTTTTGTCTCTTGAAGATTTAGAAGCTATTATCATTCAGAAAGGAAAATCTTTTTCTTCTCTTATTTCGTTTGTGTTTCATATGTAATTCATGTGTCATATGTAATTAAAAAATATTCTGACACTTTTCCTGTCAGTTTCTGTTTAATTACCTTTTCATTTTTGCTTGCGTACGCCTGTGAATTTTGTTCTATTTTGCTCATCCTCCAGAAAAATATAATATTATTCAGATAAATTAAAAATTTGTTCGATTAAAATTAAATCATTAGCTAAATTAAATCATTAGCTTCTCTTTTAAATTATTTTTTAAATTTTATATAATTTTTTTATATAATGCACAATCTGAATAATATAAAAAAATATAAATACGTACGAAATAATATATCTACAGAATCATTTATATGCGCGGATCTCGCGGTGAAATGAAAATAAATATTTAACAGACCTAGAGACTCGTCCTAGGATACCCGATACTCCTCGAAGACAAGGCGCGCAAATCCTTCCACGAAATTGTTGCTCCAGCATTTTCGCAGACTAGAGACAAAGGTACCTTTTGGCGAGAGGAAACGCGCCGTCTACGTGTGTGCGTATGTGGCGGCAGATAATCGTGCCGCAAATCGCAAATCTGGTGCCGTGGCAGCGGCCGTGTGTGCACGCGTGTGCGTGCGTGCGTGCCTGCCGCGGGATTCCTGCTCCGTGGAAGTAGCTGCCTCCGTAGTTAAGATCTCATGGTATCAGGTTTCCCCGATTCGTATCGTCGACCAGTCTCCGTTCCGTCTCGTCGTCATCCTCGCCGCGACGCAGTCGGGCATGTTTAGAAAATATTTCGCCGTAGTTTTTAACGAGCGGCAACAAATATCAACCACAAACACATAAAGTATGAATATGACTTTCGAGTTTTCAGTTATGCAAATGCGCGTGTAGAATGTCAAACGTCCTTTGCAGTCCTATTAATAGTGATTAGTAATTACGTGCGTATAGATTGCATATCAAAGCTGAAGGTTTACTATTTTAGTTTTAACTCCGTGTTATCAAATGCATTTTTTAAATAAAAGAGTATACACGTGTTCGATTTAAAATTAGAGCGAGTATATAAATATTCAGATGTCCGTTACGCTCGTGGATCCGCGGTTAAAAGCTTCTATATTTAACAAATATGTTTATATTGTCTGGAAAATAAATAATACTTCAAACATTGAAAATTTAAAGTGAAGACGAAGTTAAGTGCTACAATACATAAAATGGATTAATGACTGAAAAATGTATGTTATATTCATCAAAATATCATTTATCTCAAAATCATTGTTATTATACTAATATTTAATTCAAGTTTTTAGTTATTTTACAAAGCACACGCGAATAGTGATAATAACAATTGTGATTTATACGTATATTAATATTTCTAAAGTTTGCAACAACGTGCATGCAAGTTCGATGTTTTCGAGAAAATATTAAAACGTATAGCTGTTATTTTGACAGAGAGAATTCATTGTGTCTTTCTCGCAGATAGTTTTTATGGATTAAATATATGTATATAAAATTTATCAAGAGATACTATAAAAAAGAAACTTTATGTAAAAGACTTTTTTTCGATAAAGAAATATAAATCTATCGATTAAAAATATAAAACAATCTCTTTTATACGATCCATCAACTTACATCTTTTCTTCTATGAAATAAATTAGTGTCACAAAATGTATCATTTTTTTCATAAATTTTATAACAGGACTTAAAATTTAATTCGCTATCTAAGCTATTATTGCCGAGAACTATTAAAGCGGAATAAGTTACATGCATACAAGTTATCGCGATGTAATCCCAACTTCGCTAAGGGCACATGTAGTAAGTATTAAATATACCAAAGTGCACTCTGAGCGGCGTGGCTTGATGGTCCTTAAATAAATCGCGACCGAGCAGAAAATATTTTGCGGTCGGGAGACGTGTTTGCGGCGAAAACGGTTCGCGGAGCATCACACAAAGAACCGGCTCTAATGACGTTTAATAAACGGGGAATAAAGCGACACCTCCGCTTACCCGTATAGATCACCGTGCCTGCATTGCGGCATTAGGAAATTCCGTGGCGCGGAAATTGTCGAAATTTATTAAAACTGCACCATCCGACTGCGCGCCAACAGGATTTCACATGCAGTCCGACTACGTGCTCGACGCGACGTTTCGAAAATCTGTGTAGAGATCACATCTGTGTAGAGATATTTGGAATTTTTTATGGATGCAAATCCCATCGAATCTCGTTAACGAATGTCGGATGGAGTGATTATTTTTTATTGACTTATTAATGGTAAAAATGGTTGATGAAATACATCATTCGCGTTAGTAGTTGTTTAATTTCTGTTTCTATTTCCAATTAAATTCTCACGTTCGATATTTTTGCGATTCATCGCTCAAATTTTATATCATTCACAAATGATATGTAAAATCAAATTTTTTTTAAAGCAATATACATTTTCAGTATAATTTCTTTTCAGAGACAGGTGGAAATTTTAATAAAAGCAAATTATGCAGTTTAAAAATTTCTGTGAAAAGTAATATTTTGCCATTGTTTTGAGCAAAAAACAGCAATTGAAGTAAAATTAATGTTGATATTTTGTAGAATTTTTAGAAGTTAGAAATTTATCTATATTTATATTATCTATATTTTGATGAGTTGATCGGTAGTTTCGCAATGGCTCTTCTTTCTGTATTGCAGCATTGTGTATGGATATATCTTCGGCACCGGTAGCCGAGATGATCTATTACCGCGAAAATAGGTCAATTAGACAGCCTAACTTCGGGCCACGATGCTCGTTCCCAAATTTCGGGGTAATTCTGTTTGCCCGCTTTAATTACGGGACCCGGCTTTTACGCCGGCAACAAGGCGGGATGAAAGTGACACGTTCCGGCCGGACGTTTCGCGGCGAGTCATTTTCGCGACAATACAACCGGTCTTCTGATGATCAGAATTAATTAGTGACCCCGTCTCGTTTATGTGGAGTAGAAGTTTCACACTGGTCAGAAAAATATTACGCAAAAAAATTTTTCTCTAGCAGACGACATACATTTTCCTTTGTTTCTATGGCACGTCAAGAAGAAATACCTATAGAAAACTCATCATTCTTATATTGAAATTATAAAAATTAATATAAAAGAAAAATACATGAATGATGTTTTCGAAATATCAAAGAAATTATTAAACAAAAATTCGGTAAAAAGAAAAATTTATTTAAAATTTAAATTTCATTTAATTTTTCACAAATTTTTAACAAATTTATTTATTTCATTTATTTGTCTTATTTTTAAAATTAGTTTTACGTATATTACAAATTATCTTAATATTAATAGATATTTTATATTTAATTGCAATTTTTCATATACATAATACAATTAAATATAAAACTCTATACATTTATTTTCTGAGCCATAAATATTTTTTATATTATATCACATTAATTGTTTGTTTTTCTCTTCTAAAATAACTTTTAATAAATATAATTTATATGTAAATATACAAATTTGCTCTATATGTAACTTAATATACGATATATTACTTGAATTATAAGTTATTTAATATAAATTATGAACCATTGCTTAGTAAATTATTTATTTATCAAAGAGTAAATCTCATCTAGTATTAACTGCATAATTAAAATACTTATTCTATATAATTTTCATATCCTATGTAATTTTACGTAAAATCCGGATAAGCTAAAATTTCACTGAAGCTATATGCGTGCAAAATTTTCTTTGTAACGCGTATAAGGAAATACTTTGATGGCCAAGTAATAGAACAAGATGAGAATATCGTGCGCCACGGCAAGCAGGTACAATAGACGAGTTGACTCCGTGATAAAGTGATCAAAGTAACAACAAAGTATCGGCCAAGTTGGTTATGTTAACGCTCATAAACGTTGTTAACGTGTTTAGCTTTACAGTAGCAAGACACGAAGAATCAAAGAAACCAAAGTGTCGCATGTTCTATTCTTGGTGACAAAGTAATAGTTTCTAAAAATCGCGAAAAATAACATCAAAAAGAGTTTGAAACACGTATTTAAATGTGTAACGATATTTCTAAATTTACGTATAATTTAGCGAAAGTTAGCTTTATTGTATCGATTTTCTATTTTGAAATAAATCCTGTATTTTCGTTACTCTTTGCTCATGATACCATCAATTGCCACCAGCACAGTAGTTCAGCCCCTTAATCCGACAATTACAACGATTTTGCCAACAGCGAGCAATTATTTCTCTGCCAGCATTCATATTAACCTGCGCATTATTGTGTATTCAGTACGACGGTATTACAAATGGCGGATGCAATCCGGCACCGAGTAATTGCATTTCATAACGACTTATGAGCTGGTTGATACGAGGGTAATTAGAGCGCACACTGTTGATGCGGGAACAATAAGCTTCGCGAGCCACGCTGACAGTGTAAACTGTTAAAGGGCGATCGTAACGTTTTGCATTTAATAACTTGTGTGTGTGCCGTGGGTTATCACTCCGTATTTACTACATTGTAGAAACTATCTTGCTCTTAATTAAATGTTTACGACACGTTATTCTCGAAACGCGAAATTCGTATGAAATTCTCCGTTCGTAATAAATATTTCGCGATCCTACGTGCAATGATCGATATCGAATAAAATACAGCAAATACAGCAATATTTACAATATTTACGGTAATAAATATATCAGAATAATACGTGAAGTAATTGGCAATTAGTAACGTTTAATTTTACAACTATAATTCTATAATTTCAAAAATTATAAAGATACTTAAATGAATCTTGTTAATAACAAGAACGAGCACTAATTCGTAAACACTGAAACGTAAACTTGCATCGCTTTGCGCGATATTAGAAAATTGCATGTCTGCAATACGCTAATTTACTTCGAATATACGATTTTATAATATCATGCTTTGCGCGATTCTTGAAAACGTGTTGGAAAGACGTGAAACGGAAATATCGTCGTAAAACACGGCTGCGGTAAACGACGATCTTGAAACTACCGACCTAAATCTACATATTTCGAGGCTTAAAGTGGAAAAGTTTAATTCGTGCCTTCTTTGAGGATAGCGCTACGAAGAAAGTATATTATCTTGAGAAGCAGTGTTATAGTAAAAAGTAAGCTTCTTTATAATGGAATTGTAAAATAAAAAAAAATAAGAGAATTCGCGGTGGGATTTTTATTTTTATTCCGTCTTCAGGAAAGTTTCCGCCGTTTTCTGTTTTATTAATACTCTTTGATTACGAATGTGATTCCGTAATAAATTCTGCAGGACAAAAATATACGAGTACGGGGAAAATGGGGCACTCTCTTCTCTTCGAGAGGAGCGGCGGCGCGGCGACTACGACGGCGAATAAACACGCGCGCGACTTGAAATACGCTGATTACTCGGAGTGTTCATAAAAGTCGCGGATTAATTCCGTCTCGAGTCTTAGATCGAGCACGAGCAGCTCGGGAAGAAGGACGAGCGCGCGCGCGAAGCCGGGGTCGTGCTGCTGGAAGGAGCGGACGCCACGCAATAAAGGCGACCGCCGGGCGATATTAAAAGTTTAAAAGCGCGGTCGTAATGAAATTGTTGCCCCGAAACAACTCGCCCGCTTCTCCGCCCCCCCCCCTCCCTCTCCCCCCCTCGTCTCCCGATCGCTGAATTTTTTATTCCGCCGTGCGGGATGCGTGCCCGTGGAAGCTTAATCACGGCCGTTCACGTGCCTCGGCTGTGTGGCACGTAAGAACGCGCGTCACGCGCCGGTTTTCTCGTATATCACCCGTGACGTATCGAGCAATATTTTCGTAGTTATGTTTTTTGTAGTTTATTTCACGCGTTCACCGCCGCGCCGTTCCCGACGAAAATTGCCGGTCTGTAGTAACTAATGTCCGGCTCCGGTTAGGATGCTCGATAAGAGATATTAGACATGCGACGTGACGTAAAGAAAGTAGCGGTCCGATTTACATTTGTTATTAATCCCGAGCGTAACTGGATCACGTAGGAAGATGTGCACGCTTACGTAAATAATGTCGTAACTACATGTAAAGGGGAGAGCGCATGGATTGCTCGTGGAACTTTCAATTTGGGTTTAAGAAATTGATGAAGGTACGAAATATTTCAGTACCATTTGGTACTGAAGCGAGCGCACCAAATCTGTTACACTCTCGCTTTCGAAGCGAGCACGAATATTATGTTGATTTCGGTGGGACAGCCGAAATCGCATAAATAAAAGAGGTCTCTTAACGTAACCACTCATGCACAGTAGCCAAGTTCTCGTTTTATCTCCCGCCCCGGAAACCCCCATGTCGGATTACTGCGCCATTAGCGCTCGCGTAAATCCGAGGCTTCTATCAGGCGCACCGATATTTCTGGTGTATGTGGCGAGCCGTACTGCTGTTTTATTAAGACGCGCTTTCTCATTAAGGAATCTCGCGCCATTAGCGCGGCCTACCTACACGTGTGTGCAATGTTCACTCGATAAATTAGTAATATCTCACCCAATAATACCTGTTTCTTCATTTGTTTAATTGTGATATTAAAAAAAATAAAATATTAAGTATAATAATTATTCATATATATCACCTTTATATAATATAATTATTCAATTATTAATAATGAAACCATAAGATAAAGAAATCATAAATTTTATTAAAAATTTCTTTAATTCATTTTTTATTTGCTTCTTAAATTTATTTCAATTATTAACACAAGAAAAAGTATGAAAATAAATTCAATTTAATAATTAATAATTAAAATTTAATAGACATTTCCATTTTGATTTATATTGAATACCGTATAAATATTTTCTAATTTTAATTCTAATATCTTTAATCTATTCGGGATTTGCATTTTTTTATCAAAAATTTTAATCTCATAATGTGCGGTGCAAAATATAATTATTGCTAATTTACAAATATTCAAATAGTATAACTAAAGTAATTTTTATAACAATAATTTTGAATTGAAAGGAATAAATTTTCATTTTCGTTCATTTGATTTCCAAGTTATCAAAGAAACTAACTAATTCAAAGTTATCGATGCATATCTTTATTTTAAGAGAAAAGGAACGACTTGAAAGGAAGAATTGAAAAAATTAAAAAAGAAAAAACGTGCGAAATACGAGATGCCCTATGGCGGAATAAATACATGGCGCGCCCGTTCATCTCGACATTTCTATTTCTCGTTATTCTACCATACCTTTTTGTTACTTTAAATTTTTGCGACGCGACCACCTCCACCCGCGCGTTCCGTAACGTTCTTTATGCTCCGGTATAAACACAATTTCTGGCAACCAAGACTCGCCACCAACCCTCATCTTCATCGCGCTTTATATGTATGCACGCTTCTCTCTTCAAACTCGTCCTATGGGATTCGGTAAGATGCAGGGCAATTTCTGTCGGATCTACAACATGTATCTTTCCGTATTACGACTTTAATTTCGACTACTTTAGAAATCTTTCTTGGATAGCTGAACTTGGGTGCTGTGACATATCGATTTTGCAAAGTATATGCAAAGTATATATCCGGCAGATCCCGAGACGTTAATTTTATTATGTTATTATATGTTTGTAGTTACAATAGATACAATTTTTTATTATTTAAAAATTAAATTTGTTAATTGAACAATTGTAAATATAAATCATTTTTATTATGATAATTTGTTATTGAAAAAAATTAAGAAACGATATTATAAAAATAAAACAAACTTAAATTATGCGTTTCAATTCCATTTACGAAATGAAACATAAAATTCGCCCGAATACTTTTTCTTTTGATTTGCAAATACAGTCACTGCCAATTAATGCTAACTTCGCATTGTCAAACACGCGCCATAGAATGCAGTTAGTGTTTCCCAGTCATCAATAATTTATTTCAACGTTGATTCAGCAAATGGAACTTTTGCAATTATAATATTCTCATTAACGAACCTCGCCCGCTGACGACGCTTATTATGCCACGCATCACGCCTGGCATTACAACGTCAAAGTATTACCGATGCATTTGCTGTATTAAATAATACGCTACGAAACATAGGTGGTCTGATTGTATCGTAATGATCTCCTATTTTTTTGCTAAGCCGTTGTCATCATTCTTACTTATCTTTAATATTTTCTACATGGTTTGATTATTTTCGTTTGTGGCATTATTTTTATATTCGGCTATAATAATTAATAGATAATAATAATAGGCAATCTTAGTAGGCAGGATCTTAGAATAATTAATGCTGCTGTGTAACTCTTAGCATAAAACAAAAGATGTGATATATATTTAAATATGTGTGTCAAAATAGCTTAGCTTAAACATTTTTAAGTCTTATTTAAGTTTGATTAAATTTTCAATTTTCTCAGACAAACTTTTGTATTTTATGTCAAGATATGGATGGATCTTTATAGTAATAACAAATGCATGACGATTTCTTTTATTTTTTATCAAAAAATCAACTTAAGTATGATGAAACAAATGTTGAGATTGAGATATTGTTTATAATATAAAATGTGACATTTACTAAGAATAAATTAGTTCACAGTCTTTTTATTTATTTGTGTTTGAATATTTATGATATTTAAAAATTGTTATTTCTAACAAACAGAATTTCAATAATGGGAGACTAATACTCTCTTGATGTATTAGTATAGATTCATGAAGGATACATTATTAGGGATGACTGTTATTTATGCCTATATCAAAATGATTTTCACGAGCGGATAGTTTGGACGCAAAACTCATGGTTTCTATCTTGAAATACTTCGGAATTATGATAGCAAGAGCCGGATGCAGTGTGGTGAGATGGCAGTGTTGTAATTCGATTATAGATTCCATCGACGTTGAGTGTTATTAATGTTGTTACACAAGCAGTACGGTCACATTACGGGCGATTCGTTGATACCGAGCGGAATTATTAAATAGTTGGCCCATCGCTTTATCCTCTACATGTAAGTTTTATTTTACTTTATTTCTTCGATTGTTTCTGTTAACTGTAATTTTGTAGCAAACAACACACGTTACATATCACGCACCATCATAGCATATAATTTATATGTCAAATAAAAAATTGCAAATTAATTATTGATTAGTTATTCGGCATATTTGTTTATTGATATAATTATTTCCGACTTATGTTTGATTTGTATGCAACTTTTATTATCACAGACCTTTAACAATATTTATATATATATATATATATAAATCTTGAATTAACCCAATTATTTATTGAAACTTAAAAAGAGTAACCACAGTATCCAAACACAAAAGCCATTCTATTACCGAAAAATAGAATAATAGAAATTCAGATTTTTCAGTTATCTTGCTTTTCAGTCATTTTGCTATAGTATAGTTTTATCATGACAAAACATTCGTGTTACTAATACAAGTAAATGTGTATCATGGAATTCTACTATATAGATCATATTGAGAGTTCAAAGCTAATTTGTTTCAGTGTAGGGAATTTGGAATGAGCAATCAAATTTTTTCTCAGTGTATCAATACGAACGCAATCGATCGTTATTGTTCCGAAATTCGCTGGCTTTTGACGCTGTTGCATTAAGAGGCCTCGCCATTAGTCCCAGTTATTAGCCATCAAAGCACGAGGCGCAGTCAAATTAACCATAAATTACAGTCAATGTTGGGGCAAGCGATTATTTACAGCCGACTCATGCATACGCATGGCGTATATTTCGTGCCCGCATTTGCGATCCAACCCCCGTATCGCGAATGGCACTCGTAATCATAAAATTCTAATCAGGCGATTATTGACGCGATACTTTGAGGCGAGATTATGCTAAAGCGCGTTTGCGAACTTCAGCGCGCCGTAAACCGCGCATAATCGTTAAATCGGAAACATACAGGCGCGAATTTTTCCCGCCGTGTTTAGACAGCGGAATTATCTGTCAGCATTTTCTTATGCATCCCATAGCCTCGCGTTGTGCCGATAATAATTTTGAGATAATTAGCCGTGGTATAATGCTGAAGCGTTTATAAATGCGGGTAAGTAAATACAAGTATAGGCTTTGGTTAAGAAAGACTCGCAAAAAAGAAGAAAACAATTGTTAATTCGTCTTATTTTCCAAAAATAAAAAGGAGCGTAAGACATTTTCACTGCTCCGTGATGATTTTTAAAAGTAAAAATAGGTGATTCTCATTTAATTAATAAAATAAATTAAAAATTTATTAGGTTTAGAAAAATTTCTTTAGTGTTTAATTAAATTTGTTCGAGGAACGGTGAACGATCTGGATGATTTGTAAAAAAAATGATTAACGGTGAAACCGGCGGGATGAAAAAGAAAGGTAGCTTGTTTCGCGCGAGAGATAAGCGTTAGAACGGCGCGAAATAAACGCCTTTCCGTAGATGATAGCGATTTCGAACGGACGAACTTATCGCGAAGGGAGCATTATCGGGAGGAAAGCGTGGGAAGAAAGGCGGAAGGGCCGGAGTTGGTGTATGGGCGTCCGTGCAGTAAGAGAGACATCAGGAAACCTATTTCGAAGTGGCGCGGCACGATTTTCTACACTTACTCGTCCATCACGCTGATGAGCAGGCGGTACAATGCCGTATAAGAACCCGGCGAGAGATAAGACCGAAAAACCTTCGAGAGCAATCCTTATTCCATGCGATAAATATTTTGTATATATATATATATATATATATATATATATATATATATATATGTTCTGCAACGAAAAGAGAGATTCGCGTGAGCGAGCATGTCAATCGTCAATTGCACGTTTCATATTGTTTCATATTATACTTTGTTTTGTACATTATTTTATACATTATTTTATACGTGTGCTCTTTTCCGGAGTGAAAATGTTTAATATTAAATTAAAGTTGAAAATTATATTACATTTTGTTTGTTTTGATATCTTTTTTAAAAAAAAGACATTAATCATCTGCATAAATCTGATTTAACACAAAAGAGACAGTGAATGCTTATCACAAATGAAGTAAATAATCAAAAAACAGAATATTTATACAAGAAGTTCTAGATCTCGCGTTTTGTTTCTTTTTTTTTTTTATTTTTATCAGCTCTTACATCCCTTGGTTGCGTTCCGCTTTCGCTTTCAATGCAAATTTTTACCCTGCGGCGCGATATCAAGGATTCGCCAGTAAATGGTATCTTTTAATATCGAGAACAATTGCTGGATCACGTCCCATGAAAATTTTTACATTTTATGCGAATAGCAATTGTACATGTATTAGAATTACCACAATTTTATAATTTTGTATAAAAGATTACATAAAACATATAATTTATAATTAGTTTAATGATGCATTGTATACATTGCATAAAAAATATTAGCTCAAAATAAAGAATAATGAGCTTATACTTTGTTATTAAATTATGCTAATTAATTTCAAGTACCTAGTGTACAATTTATTATTTATTGACTTTTACATCTAAAATTATTTTATTTATCAATCTCATTATATTTTAAATCTTAAATTTATTTATTCTCTAAATTAATTTTTACTCTTATTATTTTTTCCTTTTAAATAATTATTTTTTTTATAGATTTTGTAAAAATAAAAAATAAAGGGGTAAACTTAATCACTATCAAGAACATAGAATTTTAATAAAACATCGACACGATATTTTATCATTCGTATTCCTCGTTTCACATTATGCAAAATGCTCCCTCATATTTCTTCGAAAGTCGCGTCTCATTGTCGCGAACAGACCGGTCCGTTTCCGTTGTTTAAGAGACACCCAGTCTGCAAACAGTCAATCATGGGTCCGGGGGGTGACTTTTGGGGTGGAAGACAATTCGCACAGCTACTGAATATTATGCTCTCTCATTGTACCGCACCGCACGTCGTCATCTCCGACGAAAAGCAAGACGCTCCCTTGCCAATTTATCGCCGCGGTACTCGCTGTTGTTTTCCATCGCGAAGAATATTCTGACTGAAAACGAGCGAATCTTCCTTCTCTGCATCTCTTTAGATCTTTAGCAAGCAATCGGCTACAGGTAACTTTTTTATCGCTTGTCGCGCATTAATCAACGTTATTAATTAAAAACGTGCTCTTCAAGATTTGTTTACATCGTGCAAAAATTATACACCGTGAGAATCAGTTTGAGCTCGACGGTTTAACTGTATCAATATTGAGATCGTAAAATTCGTTTTGTGTTGCTGCAAGTTTCGACGGAAACTCATCACGTTACGATTGTCCGTTCGGTCGACAAACTACCGGCTGCAACGGGAAGCAATCTCAGACGACAAAGATCTGCCGTTTTCAAGGATAATTAAGGATGTCCCGAGCGCCTGCGACCCTCTGATACGAGACAGAAGTCAATTAATAATCCTTTGTGGAGGAGCCAGTTTGATCTTTCTTATAGGCGACTGTATAATATCCCGGCAGCGACCGCCATTCAAGATCGGCATCGGGACAATAGCCGCTTAATCCTGAAATTTTTTCTAATTATCCCGGTATAGAAGCTATCGCAAGCTAATTAAAGTTATTCCGAAATTCACCGCAATTTCTTTCGCAAACATTATTCATTGTTAAACGATTGGCCACTAGGTTGGATCGAATTAATTCGCGCCGACTTGTGGATTGGAAGATCGCGCGCGCGGAAAGTCCTTTTGCCTAAGAGGATTTCTACTTCCTTTCTGATTCAAAGGGAAGGACGCGTTTCAGCACTTTGTGACTTAGTCTCCCATTGTTAATTAGTTCGCATTAAAAAAGAATTAAACGAAAACAAAACCTTTGCAGAATAATTCAAGTTTACAATTATACGTTATTTCTTTATTCCACATATATTCTATGATTAATAAAATAAGTTAATCTTATTTACATACGAGTGTAAATGTGAAAGAAATTTTTAATATTTATTAATTCTCTTTACGCGCAAATAGCTGTATATTTATGTGAGAAATCTTTTATAATGTTATATCGGCACTTATTATATTAAATTCACGAGTAATATAAAAGTAATTTTAAAACTACGGTATTTAAACCGAGATTGAAAATGCGCGCATCATTTACAAGCTACTCTTATGCGATAAGGTTGAAAAATCGTACCGCTCAAATGAAAGAGACGAGATCGAGCCTATAAGGGCAATTTTATCTGCCACACTGTAGATTCTGATGGTCGCCGAATAAGCGTTTTGTAATAATTTCAAGGGCGTCGAACCGGTTAATTCCCGAGTGCGCCGAGGCGCCAAACGCGATTATGTAGCGCAGCCGGAACTGGATATCCCGCGATAATAAAAATTGAATGGCTGGCGCCTGGCCGTCGAAGATACGAGCGTAATTACGACGAGCACTCAATTCCAAATCGTCGTGTGCATACGCGTGCGTGCGTGCGTGCGTGCGTGCGTGCGAGTGTGCGCTAACAATCGCTCTGCGTCCCTCTGCTCGTGATACAACCACTATACACACATTGTTGCAACAATTTTACACCTTAATTAACAGGTTCCATGACGAAAGTATTTCTCCAAAAAGATATATAACGAATGAAAATTAATTATTTTTTTGTACGATTGTTTATATCAATTATGGCAATCTTTTGAGCAATTAAATTTTGTTGTTAATTGAATTTTATTGAAAACAATAATGTAACAATAAAATTAAAAAAAAATATGTCTGACATGCGTGAAATTTATGTTCCTAACATTGTACCTAAAAATTATAAAGTTTTATAAATAATTATTTTTTTTAAATTAGAGAATAAAATTAATCTATGATAATGTATGATCTGTCAATCTTATTGCTACTTGAATTTGGATTTTAATAAAATATTTATAATTAATTTTTTTATAAATCAGTTTATTTGTCTCTAGCTACAAGAAATATATTTTGTGATTTGTACGTAACGAAATAAATATTAACAAATTAATATTGATCCAAAAAGAATAAAAGAGTTGAAAACGAATCGGTGAAATGAATACTATAATTGTATAGTATTCATTAGTCTCCAATTAAGGCGCCAACAATTTCAAACTGTAATAAATATATTGGTTTTTAAATTTTTAATCTTGATTATGAATAATTCCTATAAAATACAATACTACCGATTATTTTTAGAATGAATTTATTTATCAGTTTTTATTCAGCCAATATTTATAATATCATTAATTTATTATCATTAGAGTATTTCGTTATACTCTTTTATTTTAGTACGTATATTTCACAATTATATTATAACCTTTATTTACTTATTTCGTAAACAATTCAGTTTTTATGTTATGTAAATGAATTTTAATATTTTAAAATAAGCAGGTATTAATAAGATAAAAAATAGAAAAGAAAAACTCTTTATTAATTAAAGAATAATAATTGTTTTAGGTTTTCAATTTTTAATAATTATTGAAAATTTTGGTAATGTATTTTAATAAGCGTTGTGATAGTAATTGCGAAACAAAATCTTTTAAATATTAATTCAGCACATATATATAGTAATATATATAGTTTCAATTGCTAAAGATTTTCGTAGAAAAAGAAATGACTTGAACGATACGCGGAATAAAAAAAAATAAAATAAAATAAATAAAGCAAAAATCCGTTCTGTCTTTTCTACGATAAGCAATTTTACGATTTACAACACACTTCGATTGACTAAAGCGAAATTGCATTCGTTACAGTCTTCGTAGACGTGCGTCACCTCAAAGTTTTCTACGACGGACTACTTACAACTTCGTTACAACTTCCTCGCGAAGCACGGACGAGGAGTAATCTTTCGAATTTATTGGGTCCGCGTCAATTCTGATTGCCGTCACGTATACTCGTTTAAGAAAAAGAATTCTGAAAGATTATCTCTGTTCAAATGGCACACGACACATAGTTGAATCCGAAAGTTTTAATTAACGCTGAACGAGTAAAATTTAAGAAATTAAAACCTATGAAAGAGAATTATTAGAACTTTTATCAAGAACATTTTGTCAAACAATCTCTCTAATGAACATGAAAAGTATTAAAATAAAATTTTTATTTTGAATCTATTTTTCTGAGAATAAATGTAGAAAATAGAAGATAATAAATGTAGAAAAAATGAAATACAAATAAAATACTGTATTTTTTATTATAATGCACATAATCTATAATTTTTTAATAAAAAAGCTATTTCAGTATTTTTCTTTGAATTAAAACTCATGTGACAACAGAAAATTATTGATATTATGAAATATCAATAAGCTTTTATTATTCGGTTTAAATATTATTATAAACTCCAAAACGTTGAAAAATCTTTTTATTTAACATAACATTGAAAGTTATAGAATATTGCTTCTTTGCATTTTCTACTTTCTACTTCGTCAGAATACCAGATTTAATATATTATTGTTCTCTGTGTCTCGACATACAATCGCCGTCCGGTTTTCCATTTCTTGGAAAAGAGAATTTTCCCGAGAATTTTCCCGATCATCGTGTACGGCAGTCCGCGATTGGTCGATCGTACGGTGGTATCTCGCGTTGGTAAACTTTTCTCGATGCTCGAAGGCAACGCGACAGATTAAGGGCGGCCGGTAAACACGCTCGGCAAATATCGAGTTGTGCATCTCGGCCTTAAAAATAACAGACTTTTCTGAAAGCACGACAGACACGTCGGCGCGTCAGCCACTCGAATATGAAAGGGAGACACACCGAGAGGAATGCACTATCCTGTGCTTGGACGCCGTGCAGGTGTTATGATACCGCGCGTTTACGTGTTTGCTTTCTCATGCCAGAAGAAAAATCACGCCCGCGATGACCGCCGCGAAATTGACGATTCACCGCGACGCTCAGTGCAAACATTAATTAATTATGTATAAAGCATGTACTCTGACCGACTAACATATCCTCATTGTGCGAAGTCCCAAGTTTCTTATCGATGCAATTAAATATTTTTAGCCAAAAACTTACGATGTCATTGCAGCGGAAAATTGCTTTTAGCAACGAGTAAAATTAAAGCACTGAATTATCCTTCGAAATGATTTATTTATTGTGAATAATTACTATTAAATTTTATTTTGTTTAAGAAATGTAAGTAATTATTGCAATTCTTAGAAAAATATAAAGAGGATGTTTGCAATTTGACGTAGACATCATCAATTTGACATAGACATCATCAATTTTTCATTCGCAGTTTGATTAAAGTATCAAACAAATTCACGTTGATGAAGGCTATAGAAATTTTTTTCTCGGTTGAATCAATAAAAGTCAATCCGGAACTGACGCGTGAAACGAGTTTCTTTCTTGGTATAGATTTAAAAATTCTTGGTTGCGATATTTTCAGTTTTATCAACGATTTATTTTGACTTGGATTATTTGAAACTTCTTTGCATTTTCTTTGCTTTGTTTCAATCGATCGAAGACTCTTAAAAAGATATCAGAAGGAATCTTGGCTGCTTTATATTCTTCATGTATAGTAGCTCTTCTGAAACTCTCAAATACGTCAATTCTTCTTGGAGGAAAGGGTTAAGTGGCCAACCTAAAACACAAAAAGAGGAATCGAGATCGATTCGTTCCCGATACGCTACGGTAACGATCTCGATTTTTCTATCCCGAGGAAAAAGGTCGGACAGGTGAAGAAGGGGAGTAAAAAAGAAACAACTACGTTCGATTCAGAACACGTGTGCGTACGTCTTGAGGGTGGAGATTATTTGCAATAAAAAACACTAATACGACAAAAAAATTCACAGCAATTTGATAAAAGATAATATTAGACAGATCTATTAAACAGAATAATCTTTAACAAATATTACAATATTAAGCATTCCGCAATATAATTTTAATATAACCAATTAATATATATCAAAACTAAACAGCGTATCAAAAGTTTATTCTAAATATGTTTAAAAGTAGAAAAATTTCGAAAATAGTTTTATCAATTATAAATGTTTTCTTCAGATTTTTTGTGGAAAAAATTTGATTGAATTGGTTGATGGAGATAGAAAGTCTTTTATATTGTCAATTGTAATGTTAGTTGCGTTTCTAGCGCATTTTTGTATACTTTTCAAAGTTTTATAATCTGTGATAAGTTCACGTGCGCGGGATACCCGTTTTAATGTAACGCCGGCGATGATGCCTTACTTTAGTTATAGCAATTTCACACGGTAGTTCTTCGATAAACTAAAAGTTTTCCCCTTTCGTTCAATATAATACTTTTCAAAGCTTTTTAATAAATAAATAATAAATAAATAAAATTTTAAAAATTTAAAACTATTTTATGGGTGGATATAAAAAACAAAATTTCTTATTGCAATTTAAAAGTAATAACATATTACAATGCAAATATATAATAACAGTAATTATGTATGTAGTTATAAAATGTTGATTTGCTTTAGATTTTTTAAACATTAAATTTTAAATTATTTTCTAAATGTATAATTATTGAATAGTTTGTTAATAAAATCCTGAATTAGATCCTTAAAGAATTAATTTTACAATTATTGATTCTTTTTGATTGGGATATAGATAGACATATAATTAATAGTAATACAACGAGAAAGAGGGGGGGGGAGATGATCCTTCTAAATGGAAAATTAAATAAAGAATATAAAATATATAATATAAAGTATAACGTTTATAACGCTATACAGTATAAAGTTTAATTTAAAAAAATGGATTTTGAGATTTGATAAATAAATGTTTTAAAAATCATAAGCACAAATGCAGATGAGGAATTTTATTTTTCCATTTTATAGCTAATCAATGCCAAATGCTCTTAAGTTCTCTACAGGAAGTCAGCCTATCATATCCGCGAATTTTTTGCTCCTTTATTATGCGTGCGCAAACTCAGACAGGTAGCAAAGCTCGTTCTATAAATATCCGAGACAGAAGTGTCGCACCAAGGCAAAGGAAGCAAATGAACAATATTCTAATCGATCGATCGGAAAAAAGTTCTCAACTCCCATGAGAGCTTTTTTCTATCTCTTGCGTGTACTGTCAATTCTCCGTGAGATTTTTTTTTCCCACATCGAGCAAAACTAAAAACAGCGTTCGCTTGCGACGTTGACTGTCTTTGCAAAAAGTTTGCTCTGTTTATCAAGCAACCCCTAGTCGTTACGTTTATTCGATTATAACAAGTTTTAGCAGCAGATTTTATTTTAGAGAGAAAACATTTGAATTTACAGTGTGACAATGTATGCAAATATATGTCACTTGCGACAAATGAAACAAAGCAGAAATTACCATCTTTTAGTTTCTCCAAAAACGAAAATTGGAAAAGTATCTCTAAAATTTATAAAACATGTAATAATAATAATAATAATAATAATAATAATAAAATAATAATACAGCTATATATAAACATTTGAAATTTAGAAAAATTTTAGTTTTTTAAATAATTGTTGAAAAATTAAATATTTTCAATAATGCCATTTGAGAAATTTCCTTTGAAAAAAAAAAATGTAAGATACTGATATTGATATTAATATTTTATAACGCATCACGTCATTACTTAAAATATTGTACATGTGAATGCATGATAAATCACCCGTCACGAATTGAAAAACAAACTGTCGCGAAATCGATCTTGTATGTACGTCAATCTGTTATCGATCGGGTATAACCTGCCCATGCTCCTTAATTCTTTAGATCGGCAATCGCGATTAATCGCGATGATAATTGGCGTGCCCTCACATATACGTTTCAATCGTACAGACGCGATCGCCAGCGAATAAGCAGAGGGAACACAACGGGGAACACAACGGAAAATACTAAGTACTCTCGGTGCGAGTTTAATAACGGCTCGGTATGATAATTGAGGCATAAAAAGATCAAGTAATCTGCCGCGGCGCGATTGACCGAAGAACGGAGAAAGATGCGTCCATCGCGCAGGGCCGCGTCTTCAAAGGATTGCGAAATCTGTGAAAATCCTTCACGCGAGAAAATACAATGTTAGCGAGATCGACTTTATGTTAAATTTTTCCCCAAGGCAAGAAGGAGTTTTATAATTATATACTACGTACTGTGTAGTACATTACATTATGCGGTGTATTACACTACGGCATGAAGAGGTATACAAGTTTTATCGCGTCAGCTGTTGAAAAGTAATGAAATTCTTCTCGATGAGTTGAAATCGGTTTTCTTCCACTTCCAAAAGTTTGGCGAAATCTCTGATTATGCAAATATTAAATATTGAAAACTAAAGAAGCGAATTGAAGAGCAAAATTTCAAGATCTTAAGTACATGTAAGAACTTTATGTTTTTCAATTAATAAACTTCATATAAACTTTATTTAAATAACAGCTTAACTACTTGGGCCTCTAAGAAATAAAGAACTATTCCAATGTCAAACGTACCACGTGATTAAAGGATCATTCATTACCAAACGTTCAGCTTTTGCACAAGACGAGAATAATCTTTGAAATTAAATATTAACTGTATCAAAAGATTTTAGACTTTGTCACAACAACGTCACCTATACATTACATTTCCAGAAGACGACGTCGAACATAATTGCGTTTTTTTTTTCAATAGAACTGTATGCGGCCCTGGACTTGCATTTCAGGCCCAGCTTGGTTCTATTACATACGCGTTGTACGTGCAAGTCAATTTACGGCGGAAAGTAACTACGTGAAATTGTTTCGTCTAAGATAGTGTAGGTTAATTTAGCTTTGGATTCCATGGCGGTGGCAAAAGAGAGAACAGCGGGGCCAGCAAAGGCGAACGCCTTCATTCCTCATACGCGGCATGTCTGTTACCTATCACGCAAATCAGAATGAGATTTTCCGTGAGCGAAACGTGGGTGCGCGTGGTTTCTCGATTAGGATTATTAAATTAGACGGTTATTACAGCTGGACCGAGAAGCAAGAAGCGCCGAGGTCGGTCGAATGACGGAAGAGAGCGTGGAGAAATCGGCAGTCATTGTACTCCTCGATAAGAAATCGGATAAGAAAGCGGATGCTGATATTTTGCGTCAGACATGTCTTTCATCAATTGCGTTAGAAAATGTTGGTTTGCTAAAAATCACAATGATGTTATTAGATCGGATTGCAATTTTCAGTTCGCCAAAATAAATGTTTTCGCTTATTACGTATAATTTCTAGCATATTTATATTTAAAAACTGAGCTTGTATTTAAGAGTTCAGTTTCTCTTATAATTACAATTTTGAAAACTGGAAAATTTGTCAAACTGTTTATTTCGTTAAAGTATAGAATTAAAAATAAAATTTAATTATCGCTACATGTATTTCTACATATGTATTTTTACACATATGGCGATGTATTTTTTGCGAATTACATTCTTTAATGCGATCCTTCCATCTTCGAGTCAGAGAAAGAGAATACTAATATTTCTATTCTATTAAAAATCTAAAATTTGCAATGTCGCGTAAACGACTCCACGGATTTCAATTCTCTTCCGCGATGCTGCACCGAGTCATCGAACTTAAACACGACGGACACTTCCGTCGATAGACTCGTCTCAGCGCCGTGATGCGCCCTTTGCATGTCGGCATTTGCGTTAAGGCTCCGGCTGGACCAAATGACCAGTCATAAAAGTTATAATGAGCCAGGCCCACGGCTGATCGCACCGTTCTATAGTGTGCGCTTCTCCGTGTCCCCTCACCGTTTCTTCGTCTCCCCCTCGTGCTCTTGTCGATGTTCCTTCGAGTCCTCCGCTCGGTCTCTTCCTTCCTCTTCCTCCCGTCCCACGCTGTTCCTTCCCTCCCCTGCTTGCCCTTCCCTCCCCCGGGGGATTCTTCGCCCGATTCGGTCGATGGCAATCCATCCATCCCTCTCGAGTCCGCGGAACTCCTTCGATACAAACTGTACCCGGGTACAGTTCGAGATAATGAAAAGGCGCTCTCTCTCTCCGCATATTCGGAGGAACTTGTGGAATCCGTGCCGACGCATTGTGCCAGCCCCGCCATTATCCCGTCCGCGGAAACTTGGAAACAACGGCGACGGTGGCAATGACGATTGGATATCGCGTTTTTCGTGCCCTCGAAATCCCGCTTGCAAGACACTATGTAAATAATGAGTGTCCCTCTCAGGACGGATCGGTGGTCTGGGGCGGTTTTCGAGATGTCTCGAGGAATTGCATATTTCAATCAAGCAAGATGGTCGAGGGATCGGAAAGAGGTTTCTTTAATTGCATTTTTGGTGGTCGCGCGATGAATTGTCTGTGGCATTAAACAAAAATTTAATAAAAAGAAATAAAAAATATATATGCTATTTGCGATGTTATTCTTGCATTGTTATATGCAAGTTCTTAGTGCAAATATTCGTTTGAATGATGCAAGGAACGTCTAATAATAAAGAATATTTTATTACGTAATTTTTTTTAGTTGTGATATAAAATGTATACATTTTCGTATAGATTCTTTTTTATTAATTCGATGTCATTAATCAAACTAGTTGTCGATGTAATAATTCTTGTTAACTTCCAATTGGCACATCCTGTAGAAATCTACCTCGTTTCGACGCGTCCTGACCGCCGTATGTTGGAACGAGGAAGCAGATAACAGGAACTGCGAGAAACCATGACATGTTTTGTGTTTGCGTCGCGCACTATACGCCTCGCCAAAGAAATAAAGAAGAGAAACGACAGCCAAGAAGAAGAAGAAAAAGAGAAAGAAGAAGAAGAAGAAGAAAGCGAAGAAGAAGCAGAAGAGAGAAAGGAAAAGAGAGACAGAGGCCAGTCGTCGTCTCATGGCGTGCGATCTACAGAACGCCTGATTTTTTTCCATCCTTTTTCATTCCTGTCTCCCGTGCCCCCGGTGGGCCCCATCGTCTCTCTATCTTCGTCGAGAAGATAGCCGCGTGCGTGCTCTCTTCATCTTCCCTTCTATCTTTCGTCCTTTTTCCGCACCGATCGTCCACCCAATGTCCTGTCTCCCTCGAAACTCCCTCGTCTTTTTCTCCTGGGTCCCTTACTTCCCCTCTCTCCCCCCCTTCTTCCCCCGCTTCACGTGTACTCGGCCATTCTTTTGTCGAATCTTTTCCGTTCCTCCTTTCGTTGCCGCTCTTCTTGGCGCGGGGGCGGCGCGGCGTTTGCGGTGCTCGCGCAGATGGAGAAAGAGAAGCGCAGAGCGCGCCGGAATTACGGCGAGCGCAAAGTCGTGCGGCTAATGAAGTCGCAATTCAGCGTTTTACCATTCGCCGATTCTGCCGCGGGTCCCATCGGACTGGAGAACGACTGAGGGGAAAGAATGTGTATCCTTACGTAGGGCTCGTAGGGGAGAGACGCGACGGAATTTATACTCGATACACGATAGATCACAAGAGAAAAATCGTTGGCAGAATTTCACAGACAGCATCGCGGTTCTATAATTTGTTTAATATAATTAAACAACAACCGCTTTTCTATTGCAATAAGCTTAATTATTCTGAATGAAAAACATTTTGGAAATTTGTACATCTTGAAAAATATTCTATAAAAGAATTAGGAATTCGCAAATTTATTATAGTGGTAAGAAGAAATTTACTTATTTGTTTATATCATTACGTATGCGCGCGCGCGCGCGCGTGTGTGTGTGTGTGTGTGTGTGTGTGTGTGTATTTTATAATTGGACATATATATTATGCAAAAATATAAAATTATATATTATTTTTGGAACTACAAATTTCATAAATCTAGATTAAATATGCAAAGCAACTGGTCTTGCTAAAATTGTAATCAAAATCAATCTTACATTAGTTTCTTTTATTTTGAAATGTACTCCACGCATGAATTTTAGACTTTATATTTGTAAAGTGAAAATGAATTTAAAAATCCTCCAAAAACTGAACTGCTGCCTCTCGCTGAAATACGGTGGATGGAAACTGCGAGTGAAAATATTCTCGGCGTAAATAAACACGGAGGTCAATAGGTTCCGTTTGCGTTCCACCCGCAGGGTTGCATTTCGACACGGCCGGCATTTTATGCATTTCGACGGGGTACTGAAATTTTCATTACGGCTCGCCGGTGCTCCTGGAGCGCGGCAAGAAACAAGGAAACGAGGATTCCATCGATTTAACAGCTTTCTTCGGAATGCCGGCGCGTCCTCGCATCGTATTACAAAACCGCTTGGCACGTGTTAGCCAGATGCAAATGTTGCAGACTAACGCGGTATCAGGTCGGCGACAAAAAGCGGAAGCTCTCTTAACGATACTTTCGCTTACGTGTTAAAATCCGTGAGCGTGATGAACGTAACTTGAGTACAGGTTTATCTTTACGTCGTCAGAAAATGTTCAATACTTGAGAGCGTAGGATTTTTAATTTTGTCAAATTTACGATAGATAGTTTTGCAGAAAAAGAAATTTAATCACGTAGGTAAATTCTAAAAGAACATTCAAAAAGGAATGTAATTAACAACAACATAGTTAAACGCTATCAAATTTAATTTATGTCAAATTTATAAAGAATGTTGCTGCATTAGAGAAACGTAAAACTTTATCAGTATATTAATTAATAATTATTAAAAGATTTAAAATTATCTACATAATACGTTATAATTTTATTACTATTTATTATTGACATATAAATTCTACGTATGCTTTATATAATATTTCTTATTAATATAAATTTATATTTCAGAAGAGAAATTTCAACTTTAATTGGACATTTGTATTCAAGATTCATACTTATACATTTCAAATCATATTATTATCTTACTTCGTCCATTTCAATTTCCTCTATATTTCCTCTATATAAAAACATTTCCTTAATATTGTAACAAATATTGACGATTGTATCTGAATTCCACATTTGTGATAATAATGGAAATGCGCCGATATTCTGATTACGTTGTTATACGATTTTTTATGCGCACTGCACGCTCGGGGGAAGAGGGGGGGGGGATTTATGAAGGTTCATGGAGGGTTCCCCGGTCGAGAATGAGCGAGCGATTACGTCGGAGCGTGTAATCGCCGCCGCGTTTTACGCCGATCGTAAGGAAGTTTGCATTGCCGCGCGGAACTTGGCGCTGATTAGCAAACTAACTTGGTCATCGATGCGGCGTGCAATGTAGTAGCTGCAGTAGCAGCCCGACGCGAGCAAGGCGTTAAGTAAATTTTGCGAGGCAGATTTTAACGGCGCGGATTTCATCGAGAGGCCACGGCTCGTATTTTCGTCATTTCATTCGCTGTTATTCGCGAAATGTGAGAAAGTCTTATTTGCCTACTTGACAATAAAAATGCTAGATATCGGTGATTACGATCTATCCCTATAGTGCGCGATGCGTTAGCGAAAGTTTATGGGATGTACGAGAACGTGTTTCTATTTCCCATTAGCGCCGATTAGATCCAATTTATATGTTCGGATGTAATTAAAACACTGCTGAAGACATGAAGTTCAAATAATTCTTTTAAGCGAGATTATTTTTTTTTCTCGAATAAAATATGAATACAGATATTACGTACTTACACGAAAGAGTTATTTATATCAAAATTTTAGAAACAGCTAATATTAGAAAAACAGAAAAAAAGTCAATTTTGGGATATTTAAAAATTTATCAATTTTCTCAGGTTGGTATTGAAACAATCGTATTTTTATGTTATGTGTTAGTGCATGTGAGTGAGCATCATATATATATATATATATATATATATATATATATATATAAAAGCGGCTGTGAAAATATGCGTTTATTATCCTGTCGAGGCGTTGTTAACAACTGCGCGCAACAAGACATCAGTTTATTGCTGTCGAGGGACGTTTTCTACCCCTCTCGTCATGTTCGCATGTATCTAACATAAGGATAAGAGGGTTGTGAAATTATCTTTACGATAGTGAAGACATTCTGATAAATTACAGATGTCTTATCAAGGAAGGAAAATAAAGTCTAAGTTTTATTTTCGAGCAAAATTTAAATATGTAGTAGTTATATTACATTTTATTTATAGTTAATGATTTAACTATACGATGATATAACTATGATTTAATTTATACATTAAGTTGGAATCAGTATTTTATATCAAATCTTTTGAAATAATAAAACGATTTATTTATTAATAGAAGATATTCAAAATAAATGGAGATATTCAAATGGAGATATTCAAAATAAAATTTTTGCATAAAAAGTAATTAAGAGCACGAGAACTTGGTGTCAATTTTTACTTCTTTTGAAAAAATATGTATATTTTTAAAGATATATCTTGTTGTAACGCTATTACAATTTTAATAAAAAAAAAATAACTATCCATTTACGAAAATTAGTGCCTTTAATATGCAAAGTGAGAGAATTGGCAACATGACAAAAAAAAGGTAGCACAGAGAGAGAGTGTTAAAAAATTGAATCATGTCTATGTATGCATACGAAAACGAGAGAATAAAATGTTATGATGATATTGTATAGAGAATTGTATGCCACGATTTCCGCAGAAGCATCGAGATAAAACTTGAAGAAATATATATATCGAGAACATTTGAAGTTTCACTGTTTTCCAACGTTCTCGACGTTCAAGATCCGGATATCAATTCGCAACTATTTCAGAGAGGGAGAGAGAGAGAGAGAGGACAAGTTAAAGAAAATGCGATTTCTTTCTGATCGAGGATCAATTTTTGTTTGTGCAACAAATAGATGGGAAATAGATGGAAAAATTTAACTTAATTTACTTTAATTTAATTTATGAAAGAATTAAACAAAACAGTATGTTGCACTGCAAATTATGCGATTTTCGAGAAAATGAATACAGAATTTATCATTTTCCCAAGTATGATTGATATAAAATGGTTTGTAAATTACAGAAGTATCTTAGAATAGAATTCAATAAAGCTTGTGGTGTCACGTTTAAACGATTGATTTTCACACTACTGCGATAAATATTTATTTTTATTTAATTATTACACTTTATCACTGTTTGTAAAAAAATTTAATAAGTTTCATCATAAAAAAAGAAGAAAAAAAATGATTAGAAATTTATATTTATTTTTTATGTAAAAATGAATTTGCTACGATATTTAGATTAATATAAAAGATTAACGATAATCATAATTTTATCTTTTTATTTTATAAAAGGAAATTGATGTTAAATAAACTGTGAAAATATGCGTAATATATTGTATTGGAAAATAATTAGTGAAAATGATTGTTCGTTTTAATGTCAAAATTTCGTTGATTTATGGCATTGGATATTGTTCGTACTTATGCTACTTTATAAATAAAATCATATATTATTTCATGGGGACATACGAATTGTAATCCTAACGAAAGCGCGTTTGTCCGGTAGTCGTTAATGTAGTTGCAACGTGCAATTCTCGACAGCCGGCTTCGATTATAATGACAATCGAGATAATAAATCACGAGGGTTCGCCAGGGGTGTTGAGAGATGGGAAAGAGAAAGCGACGTAGGACGGGATACAAGAAGGGAAAGAGAGTGCAGACGACGGAAGGTGCAATATGCGGGTCTCGATCCGCGTTAACAAATGTCTCTATCCCGTGGCAACGTGTTTCTATACACGGTAACCCCCGATGGGTCGTAAAAATCGCGGATTGGGGGTAGGTTCTCCGGCGCGGCACATGGCGTTAATTCGTCACCCCGCGTGTACGTTTTCGCTTAGAGGCTACGGGCGTAAGCACGGGAAAAGCCTGGGCTACGATTATCGCATCGCTATGTTGAGAAATGGGAAAATTATGCTCTCGGCTTTAAGAGGCACCGTTTGCCGCTCGATCCCCCGATTGGCCCGGCGGTTTATATAGAGCGCTCGTAATTACGTAAGCCGCGGGGTTAGTAATAAGAAGCCGCCCGTGAATATGCACGCGTCTCTTCGGCGAAGCAATTTTATGGTTTAGAAGCGTACGCGAGTTGGCTGAATGTTTTATGTCCGCGCGAAATTGGTCCTGGCATTTGGAAGCTCGGCTATGTCACATGTTCGGAGAGCAAGATTTGACGTGTTTAATTAATTTCGGCGATGTGGGAATACGGAGAAACTTGGATTCAGCACTAAAGTTCTTAAAAATCTCCTAAACGTATATCGATTTTGTTATTTTAAAAGATTTTGTTATTTTTATAAAATATAAAACGAAATATTTAATCAAAGCGTTAACTTCACTTTCGCAAAATTAATATTTGCATTTGAAAATTCGGTCGATGTGTTCACGTGTTTATATTAGAAACGTTATATTAATCCTTTACCAAAAGTTTTGAGGACCTCTAATTAGGTCTCTCCTCGCCTTCAAGAATTCAGGTAATGCGTGTTTCGAACGCTTTATTATTCCCGCTCCGAGAAATATCCGTTTGCATTAATTAGATAAGAGAGCTTAATCCATGCTAAACATTGTGACGAACATCGGTCGAGCAAGCGGCGGCAGGTGTTAAAATCGGAAGGGTTACGGCGCGATAACGAATAAAAATGTCAATATCCCGAGATATCGATCACGTTGTCAGTGTCGCTGTCGTTCGGGTATCTGGCGAACGCCAGGACGCCCGTGTTCACCATCTGCCTTCGTTCCTCGGGAATGCGCCTCCCGTTCCGAGGATTACGTATTAGCGCGCCCGGCGTCCTTACAAACGAGTCGAGCCACACGCCGCAACTTTGTAGTCGCCACGACAGCGCAGGATGGGCATTCCGGTTCTCCACTCCCACCCCCTCCGTTCGAGCCGCCGCGCGAGTCGGCGAACCGGTTGCTCCTCTTATCGCCACAAATTCGATAAATCCCCTGGGAATCGGTCGGCGTCCTCGATCGCGCTACGCGTCCGCGGGCTTATTTAACGGGAGAAAAAGCCGAAGGTCAAGTCTTGTAAGATCGCGAAAACGACATCGAGCTCATTCGGGCCGCGCACGTCGATGTCGAGAAGCAATTACCGCGACGTCGTAACTCATCGATTCGATGCCATGTGCAATCGCGAGGGAAATATCATGGAAATAAGCGACTGGCTGATTGGAACAATTAAAGAGGTTCTATTGCGCTTTTGGTCTTGTAGGCAATTGAAATGGAAAGTATCACAAAATCGTGAGAATTAAATTAAATTAATACCTGCGGGTGAGTAATTCAGTGAGGATTTGAATTGTCTTTTATAATTGCAGTTTATTTCTTCTTCAGCTATGATTTTCTATGATTTATAAATTGTGATTCAAAGGAATTAATGATATCTTATAAACGTATGACTAGTAAGATTATTAATTGTTGATGTAAAATATATCTTGTTAACATACTGGTTTCACGCACCCTAACGTCAATGAACTTTGATCTTACAAGAACACCTCGTTACATAATCTTCTTTCTTCATCCGTATTATAGCCAATGCTACTATCCAGAGGAAAACACGGAACCAATTAAACTATGGTTAGAGTTAATTAAGCAACGTTGAGAAAATCGTGGCTAGATTTAGCTGAGGCTATCATGCTTCTGTTGGGCAATCGATGATAAATAGTTTATGTGATCATAGGTAGTTAAAAAGTTAGGTGTTCTTTCATTATCGCAAAACGTTATATTGTCAAATCTAAAACATCATCAGATATTTTTCAACCTTTAAAGACATCGATTCTTTGGCAACCAAATAATTATGCCACATAAAAAAATGTTAAATTGGTTTCTCTCTGTGTCTCTAAAAAAAAAAACAGAATACTTTCATATTTTAATTATATTTATTTATTAGAAATTAATATTGATATTTCATAACTATTATACTTTGATTATTATTTCATTGATAATTTCCTGTATTATTTGTGCTTAATACGATCGTTTGTTATACAATTCGATATATTGCGAATTGGCGAAACGTCTCTAACCGAGATTTCGACGTGACTCGCGCGAAAATTAGAGCGGATTAATTGAACGCAACTTCGTCGAAAGTTGCCGCTAATCGAACGAGGCTAGCTTAAAGGGTCGAATGATGAAGGCAATCACCCACTTTGCCAGCTAATGTAAGTGGCGTTTTAGCATGCTCGAAATTGGTAGAGTTAAAATACACGTCGATTAAATACTGACCAAATTGTGATTTAACTATAACTACCTGTAATATTTATAAAATGTCAATTGAATTTAATATGCGATTGCAATGTAATTCTCGATGAGTAATGGAATTTCCTATGAATAAGTGAAAGAAACACTATCAAAAAATTTTTTTACATCTAAAGATCTTTTTATATTCAAATATTTTATATCTACTTTAAAATTTAAAAATTTTTATTAACATTACATACGATAAACTTTTTAAACATGATATTTGTATGTGCGTATGTTAAATAAAGGTGTAATTAATTCAATTTGTATTTTAATTAATTATCTGTATGTGTCTTTTCGTTAAATACACATTGTTAAATACACGCGCAAATAACTTGACAAGCAGTTCTTGGGGATTATCGTTATGTCCAGCTTTTCCTGGACACCCTGTATAATGCAAATGCCATCGCGATGCGGCGCAATGAGTCAGGATACAATCAACGATCTGTTACAAAGTGGTACATCGGCGTTACCGGCATGACGATGCGGCTCGGCACGAATCGCGCTGCCACGATTATCACTCGCGAGAAAGATAAAACGAGAGTAAAAGAGTAAAAGCGAGAGAGGGAGAGAGAGGAGAAGGAGGGAGAGAGAGAAAGATAAATCGACATGTATGTATAGAAGCGGCATGATCATCGGGTCTGATGGGATTTTTTGCGGCTCGTCGCACCTCGCAATTTTCACAAGGGTTTGCTGTAGTCATTGTTTATTGCGCCGACCGTGCGCGGTTTGTTCTTACCATAGATGGAACAGTCTCTGTAAATACCGAATCTTTCATTAGCCCTACCGATCGTCGGTTAATTAAACATTTAGTCCTCTGTTTCGTTCCATGTTAATCGCGATGACATGAAGGCGAGTTCGGGCACCTCGAACATGAAGTCTTCCGACGCATCGGCATGAGTCGGACCTTCACTCGTGGTCTAATGCAAAGCATCTCTTGTTAACTCTCCGTAAATAAAAAAAATTATAATAGAATTATGATAGAACTTATAATAAAATTATGAAAAGTTGGTGTTTGCGTTAATACCGTTCTGCCGCATCCAAAAGGTTTTATGCAAAATAAAACCTTCGTGATTTCGTGCATTTTCCAAGTTTAATTCTCCAAAGGTTCCTTGATTTTTGTTTCCGTAAAATAAATATGGGATTAAATATTGAAAGAGAGGAAGAAAGATAAAAAAATCCCATGATAAAAAAATTTTCAGTATTCTTATCAATATTAGATCGTTCAGCGCATGAGCATATCTAGAATTTTTTTTTTGGAAAGGCGGGGATTTTTATAAATTCTATTTTTACTAAATTCTATTAACACATAAACTGCAATTTTTGCGTTAATTTTGGAGTTTAGAATATCTCCTCGTTTCTACGATTTAACTTCACTTTAACTTTTTTTTTTAATTTCGAGGAGATTTGGAAACTTCGAACTCCCTCGAAATTAAAAAAAAAAGTTACAATAAAGTTAAAAATTGTGATTTACAAAATCTAATACATACTTTTCTCATTCAAAATCAAGAACAAGGAGATATTCTAAGCTGTAAATATCCAAAAAAGTAATTCGTTAATGCAAAATCTCTCAATCTCCCTTCCCCTGGATACACTCATGGTTCGGCATGCCGAAGGCGTTGTCTCAAAGCTTTATCGCCGGTCGCAGTTGATGCGCTCGCAACTGGAGAACGCGTCTGCGATGCAATTCCGGTGATGTGGTGTACACTAATGCGCGCGCGCGATTGTGCGTCGACGATCCACAGATAGCGATCTGGGAATCTCGAGTGTCTACGGCTAGCCGTCTCCGGATACGGTCCGTACGCGAAATGAGCAGCCGCGGTCGGTGCGGTTCGCCGGGTGTCTAAGGTTCGTCGTGCCCGACGACGATCCTCTCGTTCGCATTACAAGTCGTTTCAAAGGATATCGCGTCACGATGCGAAAGAACGATAAAATATCAAAGAAAGCTCATTGTCGTAAGCACATTTAGTCCACATTTATAATGTTTAGAACCAGTACAATTTTGGGACCATATTAATTATGCGCCAACATATTAATTTCTAACAATGGTACGATATAATAACAATAATATAGGGATGATATTTTGCGAAGTAAACGCGAGAATAATTATGAGACAGTAAATGCAAGAGTAATTGTAATTGTAATAACGCGTATATGTAATAGAATATTGTATATTATGATAATTTTAGCTATATATATGTAGGTATATGTGAAAAGCGACTAATGGTTCCGTTCAGGTTTATTAAATATTAGACAAGACCAAAGAGGAACCAATCATGTTATTGTTTAATATTAATTTCATCAAATTTCATTACCTAAATATTTGATATATAAACAAATCTAGGTAAAATTTGCCTGAAATTTAAAATTATACGTGTAGAGTATCCGTAATTTTTTAATAAAATAAATTTAGCTTATAGATGGTAAAAAAAATTATTTTAAACAAATTCTATTTCTCTCTTTTTCTATTGAATAAAATTTTTATTTGTTATGTAACTTAAACGTATTGTTATGTAATCATAAACGTAAAACGCGTATAATTGAGATGTACTTCCTTCCTTCCTTGCTCGTTGTTTGACAAATATATCTCCGTCACGTACAATTCATATTCGTATTCATAACAGCATATCTGCTCTACAATTAGCATCAACTCGAACACTACTAATTCCAGTATTAATATGATTTTGGTAGAAGTCTATTTCGTCGCAAAGTTGACATAACAGGCATCGAGGCAAACTTTCTTATTCGGCGAGAACAAGTTACACTGAGTCCGCCTGTAATCGTAGCCCGATTAACAAGCAATTCGCCGTCGTAGAGCATGCATATCTAGATGAACATACCAAGGCTTGAGGTCCATTCAGCGCAGCCCGAGATCATTGCACACGTACACACGCATACTCGCGTTTGTGGTATTACGCGATTAAATCTCGAGGGTTAATTTCCCTCCTCCAATGATGAATAATCTTTGTGCACGATAAGATCTCAAACGGGATAGTGCTCCTTTTCTTGTCCTGACTTTTCTCTCGTTGCTGTCGCTCATTTCAGCGTCGGGATATACTTGGCACTTTCCATTGTTTATTGCTACGAGTCGGATTTGGACAATGTCTCGATAACAATTTGGATCGCCAACGATAGTTTCCGATACGGCGGACTTTCGTTTAATGGAAGATGAAAGTAGTAGTCCAGTTGCTAGGCAGAGGAAACCGTTGCGACCTCTCGCAAGTAAGACACACACGCGGCGTACCTCTGGAGACACAATAAGGTAATTGAATTCGGTATCGATGATCGATAGCTTCAGACGACACAGACGACCCCACCCTGTCTCTCGGTAACGTCGTCAGAAGGAATTGAAGCAGCCGACGCGTCGCCCACGCAATGCTCCGAGATGAGATTTATTTCAGAAAGCGTAAAAAGAAACGACAGGAACGCTGTCGAGGGAAAGTCGAACTTTCGATGCTTCGTCCTGCGAATTTCTCTAATAATAGGACTCGTCGAATTGTGTAGATGAGAGATCGGAGATGGTATTATTGTTTTCATCTACCCATGTTACTTCTGACAGTAATCGTTGAACTATAGGCGATTTGATTATCAATACGCGACGCAATTTATTGTGATACTCAGTTTTTTCTAAAATTCTAGAATTTTTTCTATTTTTCTTTTCGAATAAACTTTCTCGATGATATTTTTAACCATTTGGAAATTACTTTGAAAATCAAACTTTCAAATTAATTTTTTAAAGATGTAGAAAATTTTGCAACAAAAAATAGGAGATTACATCTATATTAAATGAACGAAGGTCTAATTATCTAAAGATGTATAAATCATGGAAATCTCAATACGAGAAGCTGAGAACATGAAGATTTAATAATCTCTATTTTAGAATTTCTGAAAAAACTTTTTAAATTCATTATTTAAAAAAAAGTTGTTTAAATAATTGAGTTCATGATTCTTAAAAAAAAAATACTTTTTTTTGTTACCTTTATTATATATTAATTGAGCGATAATTGAATTTTGTTCTCGAGAATTGTAAATTCTTTATAATCAAGATTTCAAATTATAATGCGAAAGGAAGTGTACAGGAAAATTTGTAACAATATAATAAACACGTATTTCGCTTGTGCATCTCGCAATTGCTTGAAACGAGCTAGCAGTTAGTAGCCCTTCACCCCCATCGATAGCAGCATCTCGGCGCCTCGGAGGGCATAGCTGTCGATCTTGATACATATCTTTGATCAACGGCGGAACTCTTCGATCTCTCTTTTGGCGGTCGCATAAATCGTCGCCGCGCGGAAAATCGAGCTCTTTGCGGGCCGCGTCAAACGTAATTCGAGCCGACTACCGTGATAAATACCGTATGATAAATTTTCATTCCGCGTGATTCACACGTACGTACGCGTACACGCGGATTGCACGGCCCGCTGTAACGGTTCATCAACGCGCAGTGAATACGATGTATTTAAGGTCGTTCGCGCCCTTCATCTCCCTCATCCTTTCCATCCTCCTCACTCTTCACGTCGCTTCGTTTCGAATAGGTGCATACGAGTCCTCCTTTGATCCCTTTTGTGCCTTAAAAATTACACCACGCCGAGAAAATGGAACCGGTTAAATGGAACCGCAGAAGATTTGATGGATTCAATCTAAAAAATTTCACCCTAATATCCAATTGCCGTATCTTTAACTTGGAATTCGTAATATAATCGGAAAGTACTTGAGATTTTTCCTATAAATATTTATAAATTAATAATATGCATTTTCTGTTTATATTCAGAGTCTACTATATATATTTTTTTTTTTTCACATGAAGCTTTTTTACACCGGTTTTATATGACAAATCTTATTATATTTTGCAGCGACTGTTTTACGCGCAACGATAACGCGAAAAGATAACTTGCAATAAAAAGATATGGAGAATGTCAAAATATAAATATGGGATTCGCGGTTTAATTATTCCGCACAGTCGTCGGAAACAAGAAAATATTTTTATTTCTTCTCGTATTTCAATTGAGACTTTAAAGCGTTTGCGAGTAAAAGCGAATGATGACATAGCCACTGATTACACATGAAAAATAATAATCACATGCTGTGATTATTATTTCCGATTCGCACCATTACTTGCCACATAAACACAGTGCATAAAAGCTCTTCTCATAATTCCAAACTGTTTGTGTAAATTTGTCTGTTCTATGCGTGATACATTCCACGTAAATACAACAGTTTTTTGCAATCCAAACGGATTACGTGCAATGCATTGGGATTCATTACGTATTATGAAATTAGCGAAAATTTAATTCTTTTCACCCTTGGCGATTACAATGCTTTTCATCTCGCAACGAATGTCTTTAATCATAGAGTTAGCAATTAATATTATATGAAAAATATGAATAACATTAATATAATAACATTAATAACATAATATGAATAACATTAAACATTAATATATATATATATATATATATATGTATA
Source organism: Pogonomyrmex barbatus (assembly GCF_055798465.1). Taxonomy (NCBI): domain Eukaryota; kingdom Metazoa; phylum Arthropoda; class Insecta; order Hymenoptera; family Formicidae; genus Pogonomyrmex; species Pogonomyrmex barbatus. The sequence goes on along the minus strand of NW_028297112.1, from coordinate 3,895,740 downwards.
TATATATAAACATTAATATATATATATATATATATTAAAACAATTTAATTTATGATATCTTATTTCCTTTATAACTTGTAAAATTGTTGAACGTTCTTATGTTACCTTACTAGATTATATATAATTAAGTATATATTTTCTGCACAATTTCATAACAAGAAAATAAATATCTTTAAAATTACGTGCAAATTTATTTTCTCAGAATTTAATGCAAAACTCTTTACATGGAGAGGGCAATTTTTGGCAAATTTAAAAATTTGATAAAGATACAGATACAGATCTGAAAATAATTTTATTGGACTACCAAAATTATTAGACTGCAAAAATTTTTTATCTCTTAACAACCATTTTGGACATCATACATAATAACTTTGAAGGTCTAACAAAATTACTTTGCAGATTTGTATCCAACCAAGTTTTTAAATTTGCCAGCAAAACTGTTCTTTCCGTGTAGATTTTTTTCTCGAAAGGATAAAATTCCGGGCAGGCCTTAATTCAACGGGCCGTGATTCAACAGTGTTACATAGCAAAGGGCCAATAAGCCGTTACGGTGCAACTGCGTTTGGCTGCTGGAACGGAAGACAGATAGCCGTCGGACTTCCATTTACCCACTAAATCCTCGTCGTCCGCAGTTTACCTGTGGACAATCCTCGGATTGTTTACATTGTTTCCCATTACTCCGTCGCTAATGAGATCCGTCAAGCGCGCGGAATACGGGGCATTTTCACGCTATCGTCCGCAAGCGATCTCGAATTGCGGATAACGGCGCGGCGTGATGCGGCCGCGCGATGCATCTCCGCGGATCTTCGCCAATCCTTGTGAGGCCGTTAGTGGTCCCGGCTCCAAAACGAGCCGCAGTTTTTGGTCAATGTTTTTATCACTCGGTGGCGATCTTCTCTCGCGCCTTCGCTTATTTCGCGCGCGGCCACTCGCGCGAGGAGGGGCAACGAGAGAGGAGGGGGGGGGGGAGGAGACAGGAGGAACGAAATACAACCGGACGACACGATGTTGCAATGCAACAGTGAATCCTGGATGCATTAAGCTTGTCGTACCTGTCGCAAACGGCCGATTAATCCGGGATAAGAATTCCCTCGTGTAAACGGATTGAGAAGACCACTTCCTCCAACTGCAGTACCGTAGGGAGAGAACGAGAGGGGAAGGACCTTCTCGAGTTCCAAAGTGTAACGGATGGGATTAAAGCCAGCGACAGACTAAATGCAACCAGCGATGGCTTCGACCGAGACTTCGTCCTGATGCTCACTTGCGCTATTAGAGAGAACTCGAGAGATAAAGAGCCGATGTCATTCAGCTTTGGCTCCGATATTTGACGGAGCGAATTAGGTTCTTCATAGTGGTCGATCGATTTTAACTTTCCAATCTTCAGCTAGATATGTTTTATTTTATAATTGATGTCATATATATATACACACATATAAATTTAGTAAATTGTCTCAGAGATCAATAATTATTTTAACATTAATAATTCAATAATTGGGCAAGCTCAAATTATTAGCTTTATGTTATTCTCATGAAAATTAATCGTTAAGGTATAAATATCGCAAATGAATATGAATACCATTGTAAGTCGTTTTTCAATCATTAGCGCAATATTTTATCATGATGAAACTTTCGCGTGTTAATGTTGGTTTTCTCGTATAGCACAGCACAAGTACATCGAGAGCAATTGCTGCTGGAGTGTGATGCATTCTACGTAATGTACTGCTCACGCTGGACATTATTTTTCGCAGTAATATCGATCGGCTCATTAAAGGAGGAAACGAGTCGTGAGACTCGTTCGTTTCTTTCCCTATGAAGACGTTTCGATGGCGTCGGGCCGAAAGCCGATCGCAGATGCAACAAATTGCACCCGTACTCACTCGACGGCGTTAAGTCGCGCGGCTCGCTTGTTATCGCGCGCGCGTCCATTAACATCCACTCCGGTTGCGGGTGCGCAGCAAAAAGGCTCACGAGCGAGAAAAAAAAGGCAAAAACAAAAACGAGGGAGGGCTCGAGCCCGGGCCCCACTTCCAACAAGGTTTCGCATCGATATCCGACGTTGTTATCGATCTCGGCGCAGTTAAAGCGTGAAGCTCCGGACGGATCGGGCCTTAAGTGATAAAACATTGCCCGGAAATGTTGCTGTCCGCCCGGCGCGGCCCAACGTGTCCATTAACGTCTTCGACGACTGCCCGGGCCCCGCCGGACCCCGGGCCCGGCAACAAAAAAGGCCGCATTCCCTGCCGCTTGCAACAAGGTTGCAGCCGCAACGACGTCGCAAGCGGCAGGCGGCCGCTGTCGTTTTTGTCCGCGGGAATCATCTTTATCCTTACGACGGACCTGCCGTGTCAAACCTGTTGACCGAAACCAGTCAGTTAAGCTCCCGTCCGCGATAGAGCGGTTTGGGCCGTTCTGAGAGAGTTTGCTCTCCTTCCTCTCTCTCTCTCTCTCTCTCGCTCTCTCTCTCTCTCTCTCTCTTTTTCTGCCGTGCCTTCTCGAGTCCACTTCTGATTTCATTACACCTGAATGCAAAATTGCATTACGTGATACTGTGTTTCATACATCGTGTCGCGGCAATTTCGCATAATCCTTTGACGCATTTTCTTTTAATTATCTAAAATAATTATCATAATCTGAGTGATTTGTTTTGAGAACATCGTTTTTTTTATTTAATGCTGAATTACTAATTCTTATAATTGTGGAAAAATTTATAAGCCGAAGAATTCATAACTCATTTTGAAAAAAGGACTAGTAAAGTAGATTGTATAAATTTTATGAAAGACATTTGCGTAATAAACTATTCTATTTATAATTCTGCAGTTTCGGTTTGAATAATCACTATTTTATGTAAATATCAAGACGTATCTTATTGGTAACAATTAAATGAAAATTTCCTCTCGCAGATCCTGAAGTATAAACGTTCACATAAACGTTCCTCTTAAAAGTTTGCTAAATACGAGACACGGTCTTATCAAATTGCTTTTTTCAAGATGAAACTAGTCTGTCCTTATTCTCCTCGCGCGCGCAGTACTTTTTTTTATCACTTTTACGACGCTTTATCGCATCGTCGCCGTGACGCCCATAAGGCAAAGGAATTTCTTCACGGTGGAGAAGGAAGGAGTCTCCGTGTGGAAGTTAATCGCGACGTAACTTTCGGGAACGTTGAAAAATTCGGTGGGCAACGAGGGCGTTTCGTCACTGATTAACGATAGTGATACAACCCTCTTTGTCTCTTTTCCACTTCTTAGAGAACTTGCGTTATCCGATACTCAATGAGTCGGGCAACACAATATCTTCCAGACGCGATAATCTTATTAAATAGAACCTTCCCTTGTTTTATGACCTTTTTGCATGGACTTTAGGCCTTAAGCCTATGACACTTTCAATTGCTGTTGCTGCTTTCTGCTTCTTCGAGATACATATATATAGATGCGAAATCAAAGAAAGATTTCATTTTCTCGCAATACTCGTATCACAAAGCGAGTGCCCGATTATTTAGTGCCAATAAAAGCATCGTTCATGATTGAATTTGTTTATACTTATATTTATATATGCATAATTTGAAATATCAGAAAAAAGGCTGATTGATTAATTAATTAATTGATTAATGCATACGCAGAATATTATTATTATTATAGTACTGTTTTGACATTAGTAATTAGTCACACGGCTTTGATGAGAAAAAAATTACTTGAATGTAAACGTATGGAAGAATTTATTCATAAAATGTAATAGTTGCTTTCATGAACTGTGATATGGAACGCCGTATTATAGAAGATTTCTCATGTAATATATTTCATATAAATATATACACATATATATGAAAAATATACATATATATTGGGCAAGGATTTTAATGACAGGTTGACGTTTTCGACGTACCGCGTTTCTCCTGACATGAAAATCCGTTATGAAATTCGCGCTGATAGTTCGCGGAGGGTGATAAATTGGCGAAGGTGAAAATAATACTTCCCTCTGACGTGTCTCTTCTGTACGGTAATAAGATTAAGAGGCGAGATACGTTATAGGCTCTCGCGCGGTCGGAGCGTGCGTTCGTGCGGGGCCGCATTCTCCGGATTAAAGCGCGTATAGTTTGATGTAAATTTAAGGTAGCTCACGGGAGGGATCCCCGTCGTTTCTTTCTTCCCCTTTTTCTCCGGCAGAAACATCGCGACATGGTATGTGACTTAAATCAGATTTAAGCCCCCGGCGTCGTAGGTGCGCGCACCGCCTTTTTGCTCTCATCTCTGCGCGAGGCGCATACGAGCTCTCGCTTTTGTGCTTAATTTTTACAATGTTACGGGATTTGGCCGCGTGTCGAATACTGTCGGCTGAGTTGCTACGAAAATCGTAAAATTTCCACGTGCGCGAATAGATAAATCGCAATGACATATATGCACTACAGATTATTTATCGTCTGGTAAGTACGTTTCATCGTTACGCATAATTTTGTATTACTAATTTACTTGGATCTATACGCGCATACGTGATCAAAATAAAAATAATAACAATATAAATCTAATTTAAAAAAAATTACGTTAAGAACTTACTGAAAAAAATTATATTGAATATATATTAAAGAATTTAGAATTAACATAATCATTATTTCAAGTACTGAAAAAATTACGGTTTAAATTTTTAAAAAAAGTTTTATTATGATAAAAATTGATTTGTTATGTCGTTAAAACAGTGCATTTACGTGAGATTTTTCGTGACAGTAGAGTCGAACAGATCGATATTTCTGGAGATTTAATAATTCCACATCTTAAAGAGAAGATTAAGAGAGAAAAAGAGAAAACGTTTGGCTACGCATTCTTCGGAGAAAGCAGGAGAAGTATTTATCCTACGAGGGAGAGTTAAGTCTGATTTAAGTCACGCGTATCACGTCTCACCTCAGCCGTCGAAAAAAGAATGCCGCCGGTGAGGGTTGCTTCAAATTTACAGCAAACCGTACTCTCTTTAATCCAATAATTTGCCGCGCGCACCGCTCGACGCTACGTTATGATTGGCTTAAATTAATAATAGAGTTTCAGTGTTGAGTTTTTTTACGACCATCGATCGTACCTCGTCTTTACAATTATTGCATGTGTCTGCTTTTAAAATGTGACACCAGATAAAAATGATGATTCGAAACTAGAACAATCAATGTCATTTCTTAATTAAGAAAATGCCGCACATTTGGACGCGACCTGTATCTATCGTATTCCAAAGAAAGTGCAAACCCAGATATGAAATAGCTTCGCAAGATACAGGATAATCGTGTTAAAAATAAATCCTCTTTGCCCGATTCCCTCAAATAGAAAACCTTAAAATGCACTTTCGAAGCAGAAAATTCTTGTCTCGGAAAATTTGTTTTCGTGCGAGAACAAAGATTTTAACTCTTGGATATGCAAAAGACGAAAAATGCATATTTTTTTCTTTCCTAATCTTTTGTTTCACCTTCTTTAGAAGGAGAAGCTTTGAAATAAACCCAGCTATGAAGCTGACTTTTGCACAGCTACCACTCTAGTCAATTCTAAGACGTTTTAATAGGCGCATAAATAAAAGACAGACAAATGTTTCGTTTACGAGTGAATGCATGTCACTATGCAGCTAAGCCCGGCTTGAAATAAAACGCGAGTTAAATTCTCGACGAGACTGGACTTTGGCGGGAGCATCTTTGTGCACGATCTTCAGCAATAAATTATTTTTTACGTGAGGATTATTGAGAATCTCTAGGGAGTGACCGTGATGTGCTCACTGGTTATAGTGTCATTGGATTAGATCTTAAAGTGCAGAATTTAAAGTGACAATTGACATTCCCGTCGATCGTTGATTTCGAGAAATGATAAAGGCAATTTCTTTCCTTTTTATTTAAGGACCAAACAAATCAATATATTGCGAAATTGTAAACGTAAAATAGAAAAATAAAAGATATGATAATGACTGTGTAAATATCATAAATCATCTATAGTAAAAATATAAAATCATAAAAAAGTGTGAAGCTATAAGATTGTATAGCTATACGACTGTAAATAGATGTAAATAGATGTAATAGATGTATAGAAAAAAAGAAATATTAATTCAATTTAATCTATATTTTGAATTTCTAATTTAAAATTTATATTTCTTATTTATTTATATTTTTATGATTATATTTGTTTATAATATTATTGTATTTATAATATTGCTGCTTTCTCTCACTCTCTTATCTTTTTTTCTTTTAATCTTATAAAGAATTTGAAGAATAATTTAATTATTTCTGCAATATTTTTTTTTTATAATTTTAAGCAATTATAAATATAAATTATTATTTTATAGGGAAATTATAGAGATTACAGAGAGAAATTTCATAAAATCATTTGCACAGTTAGGCATATACATTTTAAAGAATGTAATGATAATGATTCACGGATAATGATTCAATTGATAATTAATTTAAATGTTCACGCATCGTACAGTTGATTATTATTTCTCTTAGTTAATTTAAAATATTAATATTTTATACAATTTTAATCATTATTTATATTCTAATTGTATAATGCTTTTTATGAAAATTTTAGTGATCTTAAAAGGATAAACGTTATTTGCATTCATTTGCATAATTGCAAATGTCTCATTAAAAATACCTACTCTCGGTGCGTTAACTACGATAATGTCACATTTTTAAGTAGTTGTAATTATCCGACATTGTTGTATAATATATAACAACGGTTTATGTTATTTACGTTATCAAATGTTTTTCTTAAATAATTAAACGTTTGGTTGTTATTATTTCGTGATTCCTAATTTTTTGAACAGCGATAATTACACACATGTGAACCGTATAATTACAGTTATCTACTTCCGGCATTGAGCGTCGCGATAAATCGCTCACCATTTCTCTTTAGCGCAACATATATCTGCGAGGTGTGAGGAATTCGTGAGAATAATGAAATTGCACGTGTAATGACCGATTATCAGAATAGATACGCCAAGGTTACAATTTAAAACGAGGAAGTCGCGTCTGAATTGCAACCCAGAATGCAGTGTCGGCGTCTCGTCCCACGGTGCAGTGAATTTCTGACGCCGGTATGCACCTAATAAATTAGTCACGTGGGAGCGAAGAAAAAAGGGTACCGTGCTACCGGCGTGCAAGAATGTGCATCGTGCCGTGGATGCATCTCATTTTTATAATGCGGTAGCAGCGTCGGCGGTGGGGATGGGGGAGGTGGTGTAATACTTTTCGTAATTGATCGACGGTAAGTCGACATTACTTTCGCGTTGCTATCTTCAGTTATTAATAGTGTCCGCAGAAATTTTTGGAATATTATTTTTATCCTTTGTGTCTATTTTTAAATATTTTTTTTTATTTATGAAGAACAACATATTTTGAAACGAAAAAATGTTGAAACGATGTATGTAGAATATTAAAAATGTGCAAAAACGAGTCTCGATTAAAATATTAAGCACGAAACATACACATTTTTTGAATCATTCTTAAATTCATTTGAATAAAAATCGTGAGAGACAAAATTTTTACGTACGGATTAAAAGATAATGAGATGATGTAACATGACAAAAGAGTAAAATGTAAAATAAAATACCAAGAATTGTCGTTGAGATTTGTTTTGCAAACTTATCGATACAGATGCCTAGCGAGAAAAAATTAACGATACCGCCACCCGGATGTAAAAGAGCCAACTGATCAAGTAACTCGTGGTGTAAAGCCGTTCGCGATATGTTTATGTCCTATTGAAAGCAAACGGATTTAAAAAAACATTCCCTTCCGTCTCACTTCCCTGCAAATTATTCAATCTGCGACACCGTGTATAAAGCTCTCTGTCCGCCTGGCCACAAACATTTTCTCGCCGCCACCATAATTCAGACGGACGCGAGGTGGTCCTCTTCTGATGTTCGCCTTTAATTGCATTTCTCTCGTGCTAAGTCAGAAAAAGATACCGTCCGACTTAATTCGGCACATGTGCAACGGGCCCTCGCAACAAGAGAAAGAGACGGGACGGGCCCCCACGGAATAGGACCGCCATGCCGCTGCTCGCGGCGCGCCAAGATGATTCGCTCGTCGATATATTTATTACTTTTAATTAGTATTAAATTCAATCCCGACCGTCTCGCTGTAGGTGGCACGTTTACATCATGTAATTCGTGTCTTCCGTTATGGTCATTTTGCCCGTGGCATGCCCACGCATTATTAAACTAGCGGCCGCCCGAGTCGCCCGGTGGACTTGTTACGTCGGCGAAGTGCACTTCGTATTGCAAAATTTTGATTAATGTGACCGATGAATAAATTCTGCGAACGCCGCGTGCACGGAGCATCCACATACGCCTATACATGCCCTTCATATTTTTTAATTGCTTACAATTAAGATCGGTGAAGGAAAAAAGAGGTACTTCTTATTTGTATATATATTGCCTTTCTAAATCAATGTTAGCTCTAACCGGCATCGTTTTTGCACGCGGCATTTAACGTCACGCGAGAATGAGTTTTTAACGCGGGTAGGCCTTAGCCTAAAGACATGCGCGAAGGGCGAAAAAGACACGTCCTCACCCACGGACTCTCTCGAAGAAACAAATGGGGCGCCTATGGTGATATTTATTTAACTGCCGCACTAACTCGGCGCCCCGTGGCGGTATATTTCAAGGACGTAATTCTACCGTAATTGCAGTAAAAAGCGGCCTTTCATTTCGGGGCTCACGGGGACAGAGTCGCGCGAGCAGCGGGGGTAGAACTCGCAGCTCGGACCGTTTGCGAAATAAAAGACTTGGGTCCGTTAAAATCGTACGAGTTTTTTTTTTTTTTATTTTCCGTCATTTCACCGAAACGTCATTGCACTTCTTCATCCTTAACTCTAAATATCTCGGACTCTGACGCAGAGATGATAGGGTTCTTTAATCGGAATATCTTGCTATGTTAATCGTTTGCCCACCGTGAATTTTTTTATTGCCCGTCATATAATAAATACAATTGCCATTAACATAAATGCGTTTGTGGACACTTATGTGATTTTATAGATTATTAAATCTTAAAAAATTATTTTATTAACATTAATATTTTTTATATCATGATGCAAATAGTTTAAGTTGTCATCCTTAAAGAATTATCCGGATTAAAGAATATTTGAGTATGTATACCTGCTATTAAATGCTAATTAAACCGATCTAATTTACAATTTAAATTTACACACACACACACACACACACACACACACACACATACAAATTCTTTTTTATTATTTTTCTTTGATTTTATATATATATATATATATATATATATATGTGAGCTAAAAATAATTTTTACTTAATCATTCTACTTCTCATACTATTGTATTTAAATAAAATTCAAAATCTGATATTAGTTATATAAAATTTAATTATTGTAAATTAACATAATTAGTACTGAATAATTATCTTTGGTTATAAAAAAGAAAAAGAAATATCATTAAGTTTATTGTAATTTCTGGCATGCATTTACGGGCTTGTCAGTCATTATTAAATTGCCGGACGATAATAGCTGCGATCAAGAATAATCGAGAGTGATCGGCAGAAGGAAAGACTCTAGGAGAAGGCGAGGAGTGGCGGGCAATTAAATAGAATAGAAAAGAACAACTGGCCGGTCATGTAAATGATTTTGGGCCTTTCGCGGGGCATTAGGTTTATACACTCCGCCGACTAATTATTAGGGCCCATTACGTATTATCTAAAAAAAGAAGGCATCCGGGACTCTCATTATAATGGACTGCAGGTGTTAAGGCCCACTGTACGAGGCCGTATTCATCCCTCGCGCGTCTCGGAAAGTGCCGCTATTATAATGCGTGGGTCGCGAATGACGGAGAGGGAAGGGAGGAACGTATAAAAGGAACAACGGGCCCCGCGCTCGGCAGAAAAGGCTGGGCCCCGCGTACTGGCTCGTCTCTTCCGCTAATGCCAGCGCGAGGCAACAATGCTCGCCAGCGAGAAAAAAACACCCTTTGTGCCATCGAGCAACAAAGAGCCACGCACGAAACGCGTAAACGGTCCAGAAAAAGGTACGCCTGGTTACGCAGTTCGATTTCTTAACGAACCCTTCGCGATCAGTGGCACCGCGAAATTGCGAGTTCCAGGTACACCCATTCATGCGTAACAAGCAATAAACATTCTGTACAAGTTCTGACAATTGATCTACGAGTAATCGAATCTCTCATCGTGTCGTATTTTTTGGAGGGAATTTTATTTCTCAATCGATTTCAAGCAGAGAATTCCATGTTAAATTAAATCGCACATTGGTGACTCGAAGTGAGAAACTATTTAAGTAAGGTACATTTGAAATTATTAGAAATATTAACGTTTCGTTCCTCGTGTGTATCAAATATTGCATCTTAAATTGAAAATTTCTTGACCATCTTTTTATAAGGGACAATCCGCTCACGGTTCAGGTGAGAGGTATTCCAACAGCGCAATATTTTAACGAGCGGATCAAATCGAATTCGGAAGAAACGCGGGAGATGCATTCTCATGACGTACACAGCGCTAGTTGCAAATACGTATCGTACACGCCTGTCTTTCTCCCGATCTCCTTTTTGTTCGCGTTTCTCTCGCTGCATGATCGGAGCAACAACCAGTCCCCGTGTGTCCGGCGAAATTTACGACGGGGCCTCGCGCACCACGCGGGCTTTATTTTAATACGTCGAGCAGGACTCCTCTCTCCCTCTTTTTGGACCGAGACCCGCCGTCCTGCTGCGCCAAAAATCTTAAATATTCATAATTAAATATGCTAATGAGCAGGCGACTTCGACGGCAAAATGATTATCAAATTGCACAATGGCCCGTCTTGAAATATTGCAACGGCTGACTGGCATCCGTCTAAGGACGCATAAGTGCGTTTTGATTCTGCGACTTTCGGCTGCATAATTAATTAGAGAACAATTCTTGAATGTCACGAAAATCATGAGAGTTTTGCATCACAAATTCCCAATTTTATTTACACGCGATGAATTTATTGCTCATAGAATTGTATAATAGATTTAATTAATATAAAAATTTAATATTTTATTTAACTAAAAAATTATTCATTTAATTAACTTTATTTAAAGAATTATTTTATTTATTATATTTATTATATTTTTATTTTATTATATTTATTTTATTTATTTAAGGAATTATCTATTTGATTAAAGAATTCGTAAAATGTCAAATTATTTAAAAATTCCTAAGTGTTTTTATTCAAATAATTAATAGCAAATAATTAATGAATAATGCGTTTACACAACATGAAATAATAAATTTGAGTTTAGTTGGAGATCTATAAAGGATTATGATTTCTTCTATTACGTATTATTGATTATCCAAGTACTATCTGCAACATCAACCGTCATTCAAAACCGTATCAATTAATTACCATAATTACCAAATTAAGCCGGGAATTAAAATTCCACGTAAGTCATTAATAACACCCGTCGGACCCATCAATAATTCTAATCACCGCGCGTTTCACGTCATCAATCTTAATTACAATTCCGCCGTTTAATCGGCCAACGCACCGTCTCATGTTAAAAGAGATATTGCGTTTTTTCAACAACTAGTTTTCTTGAAAAATTCCTCTTGTTCCAAGTGTCGCTGAGATTTTCAAGATTTAAACATGAGAGAACTGAAAAAAAATCGAGTAATCGCTCATTAATTTTATTACAGTAATATCAACTCGTATTGACTTTCATATATTTTTAGAAAAATCAAATGCATCTCTTAAAAAATACATGCAAAGCATGTATCGTGACTAGAAAAAGTAGCGTAATTCTAAACTTTCGATTTACGCGTGTGTCGGAGGTGCGGGTTTATAATTTCTAGCTTCCTGTATTGCGTGCGATGAAGTTACATTTGATCGGCCGTCCCATTTACATTCCGCCAACCTGGCGATCTACCGTGTATTATTAGGAGCCCGTGATTAATTGTTATTTTTGTGGATGAGGGGGGGGGGCAGAGGTGCGGAAAACGGGCAATGTGCCGTCCCGCTGAGATGGCGAACGCATGCACGCGTGCGTGCGAGTGAATGCATAGGAGGATAGAGTGTACCGAGCGCGGCCACAAATCTACAGATCGGTGGTTGGTAGTCGGCGCAAGTAAGCATTCTAAAACATAATGTCAGTAATTAATTGTCTGCTAAGAAATGATGCGGCTATCTCACGCGAACGTACGCGGGGCTTCTCCCTCGTGCTTCTCGTCACGCTCTCCTCTTACCTTCCTTTTTTATCCTATTTTGTCTTCTCCACCTTTTTCTCCTTCTGCTTCTTCCTTCGTCGATTGGGGTCTCTCTCTCTCTCTCTCTCTCGTATAATGGACCCGTGAGGAATCATCTCGGAACGTTTCTCTTGTAGACATTAACTATTCGTCACGTTTGACTTGAAACTTTTGATTTCTTTAATTCCGAGTTTTAGGATGATGCCATGGATATCCGAAAGTTTTAAATGCATCAAATCTACTGTAATTTTATATAAGAAATTGGCAAGCAAATTAAATTTACGAATGTTATGCATTAAAGAAATAAAATAAAGTAACTTTCCAATAAATGCTAGCTCTTAAAGTATTGTATATTTTCAATTTATCTATTCAATTTTTCTGAATTAAATCAACAATTTTACGATAAAGAATATTACATATTATTATGTCTTTTATAATAGATGAATTTATGAAAATTTCGAGCATTGATATTTAATTTTATAATTCAAATTGTATTTCTAACCTGACAGTTAAGTTTGTTCGAGAAGTCACTCGATTCTTCGTATCGCATCAATGCTATTGTTCGCGTCAATGCTATTGTTACGTCAAAATATGTTACAGACACAATTTCGTTAAATTCATGCGAGAATTGTCATGTTTATGCTTGGAAAGATGGAAAAATTACGTGATCGATGAATTGGCACTTCGTTTGTGATGTGTGTCGAAAACGCGCGACATCGACAATCAATTAATATCGACTTGGTCTTGTCGGCTTCAATCTATCGACTATTGTGAAAGGTCCCGATGAAAGTAGCGGAGGACACGCGAGAAGAGCTCGTCCTTATTGAAACAGGACGCGGATGAAAAATCACCCGGCGCCGGGATTTTCGAGTTCCCGCAGCGCATCAATAACAAGCGCCGACAATTATTAAGCGGTGCATTGTTCGCGCTTGTTACGTGCATTGTCTCGTCCGGCGATCCCTGAATTTCGACGAAGATAGGCTATGAATAATACGCTATTCCTATGAATGGTGGCTGAGATCACTCGAGCGATCGATCACAGACGAATCGCTCGCGATGTAATTAGCGTGAATGCAAAGTTGAGAAGTCACGTTTACACATCTTTTGTTTTGGCAATTTTGAAATGTAGAGAATAAATGTTTAAAGGTATCAGATACATCGGCGTAGAAAAAAGATATATAAATTGAATGAAATAAACAAAATGTATATCCTGGAACGCATACAGCAAATGTATTTTAATTTTATCCTCATTTTCCATTGACGTCAATGTTACTTTCGCGATGCGAAAGTTTTGGCAGGACGCGCATGTTATTTTATTTGTGGAAATTAGTAAAACAGCACTAATCTGATAGTAACTGCGAGAAAGCACGACATTGCACAAATCAATTTAGATGCGTACATTTTTATTGTTAATATATATGGCAACAAAAAAATTTATTATTATTCATGTTTGAAATGCAATCCGAACGAACATGTCATGGCATGTCAATTCGATATTAGAACATCAAGAAGTATTGGAAATATTTATTAAGTATAGATGTACAGATGTTTTTTATTATAGGACTTGTCAACATCACGAAAAGGATAAAAATGAAAACGTACTTTTTGAGAGATATTTGTACAAATAAAAATATCGATGAAAGAAGTTTCTAAAAAATTTATCGACTGTTATTAAAATGAATGAAAATACAGATAACGTAAATTTATAATTTACTAGTAATCAAACAATTTAAATATAAAACTATATTAATGAGAAATATGCATACGAATAGAAATGTAAAAATTATTGTTGTTATAATCATACATGTAAAATGATTTTAAAATAAATACAATAATTTTAAAATATTTTAAAACATCTACAAATTTTTTAAAAGATTTTAACAAACAATTTTAATAAAAAGTGAGATACTACCAAGAAGTTTAGATTTTCTGCAGATATTTTTTAAATGTTGAATATTCGATTTGACATGTGGAGCTTAAAATTGAACACTCTCAGATGTACTGCAAAATTAATTACAGTGATCCTAAACGTACAAACGCGCGCGAAATGTTCAAATGCTTTAATCGTACAAATTACATAGCTACGAAGTTTAATTACATATTATTACCGAAACCGTCGTGAGACGGGGAGATTGAGAATGACATCAAATATTAAGGTGGAGAGCGGCCGCGTAAAATTATTAAGCGTTATGCAAATTAGTCGCACGCCGCTTAAAACATAATTTAATCCTTTCCTCGCGTATTAATCTCCGGCATAACCGTCTTCGACGAAATACACATTAATTTCCTCGGTACCTCTCGGCGCGAGCGGCGACTTTTGCCCGCGCCGAAGGTATTCATTTATAAGGCAGGCCATTACTTATTTTGTAAGTAGTATCAACGGTATTTTATTCGCGACGGAACGAAAAAAGGAAGGATAATACACGCCCGCCATAAGAAAAATCGAAGGCCGCGCAAGTGTGGCCGATGAAGAGAACAATCGCGATCACGCTGCACTGATAAAGACACGGTGAAGCTGCATTTACAATAATAATATAGCCCAGGCAAAAGAAGAATTACGAATATAGTGCGTGACACCAGAGATCTGTAGAGTCATCATTTTTTAATTTTTTTCTTTCTTTTTTTACTTTTGATATTATCTCTTTATTTTACGATTTTTGACTTTTCGCAAAAGTCATATTTCTTGTAGTTAATCTTTAAGTTTGAAAGAAACATGAGTCAAATTTTATCTTATTGAAATATATCAACTTTTATTTATATTTCTAAATTTATACATTCACATATGTCTTTCTAAATTTTGTTAGGTTTTAAAGTAATTTAATTATTTCATTTGTTTTCTTTAATAATGTTGATTTAACATAAATTAGTATTATATCAATAATTTTTATACGATTCTTGCAATTAGTCGCAATATTCATATATTTTTATTAATTTTATATTCTGCTTAAAAGAATAGAAAATATAAAACAAAGTAAAAAAGGGAAAAAAGAGTTAATATTAAATATTAGAATTTCTATTATCTTCCTTGATAATTATTTTTAGATTAGGCTAAAAATTGAATAACAATAGGAATAAATTATTGCTAAGATCAAAAGACTGCCAAATATTTCTTTGATTTCCGCATCTGCAATTTAACATGTAACACGTCAACCAAGAAAGCGGAATGTCTGCCAGCCGAATTCATCCAGAATTTTCTGGCAGCCACGGAGAGAGAAAATCAGAGAAAAGTAAGCGTTCTAGAAAACATCACAGAATATTGTACACGCGTAAAAATCTCAAACGTTAAATCCTTTTTAGTTAGATAAAATACGTCATGTCACTTATCTATTTTCTCCTTCGCCAAAATTTAAAATTAACGTCTAAGAATTTATAAAAAATATCTTCACGTTTTAATTTATATATCTTTAATTTTAAACATTCTATGCACCGCATTTACAGCCTGCATGATGTTGCAACGTTGTCTCTGTTCCTAATTATGCATTGAACGTTGCGCCTCATCAAGTGGCGTGTCAATTGTGAAGGTAATAATACAAGCCTTTATACAAAATGTAGTCGTGTAGTCGTTCTCGCTCAATTGCTTCCTGGATCCGATCGTGAGAGGGGTTCATCGAGAAAGGCAAAGGCAGGTCCCGGGGGGACTGACGGACGCTCGTGGCGATCGCGTAGAACCGCGGACGAAAGTGGCAGATGCAAAGGACGGTTGGTAGACGAAGGGTGCGCGGGATTAATCTGGTTATGGCATGCGACCTAGTGCGTAAGAGCGGACCGTCTAGATGGACCGCAGTCTTGCGCCCTGGGATTACGTGGAATCACCGAAGTCACCGGTATAAATTCATTGTAAATTTAAATCTATCCAGCCTGTGATGCTGTCACGTGCGTCCCCCGGTTGTAATCCAGTCTCGCTTTAAAGGCACGAGTCACCGTCGCTCTATTCCATTAGCGCGTAAGAATCATGTTCTTACTAAGATATTAACCACCATGCGTCACAGCGCGTGGTTGTTCTTTCATTGACAAAGTAATAAAAAATATTGTGCTGGATGGAGATAGACGATAAGGTATCTCTTTGCATTAAATTCGACACTCCTATGTTACATCGCACTATGTTGCATTTGCAGCATCAACTTTATTTCTTCTTCTCTTCTCTTCTATTTTGCATTACTGATTCTACAACATATTTATCTTTGAAATCTTCAAAATGTGAATATATTGGAATTTCTCTGATTACATAAATTTTACAAATCTAAAATACGAAATTTATCAAATTATATTGTTTCTTCGCCATCTCTTGACAATTACTCTCATCTTCGTGCAACTGCACAGATATTGCAAAACCTTCGGAATACAACGAATCGAGGCGAACGCATACAACATTAACGATGCTGACGCGAGCTCCGGGAGGAAGCGAGCTCGTCGTGCGAATTCGGCATTCAATCAGCGTGCACTTTTCGCGCGAGTTCGGTGCAACAATGTCTCGTTCACGACGAGCGAACCTACCTCGACGATGGCGTGCGAGCGATGCATTAACGCGCCCGGGCACAATTCGCCAGCAAATGAGAGAGCCCAGCTCTCCGCGAGCGCTGAGTGAGCGTGCGACTTGATGGTCCCTAAACACGCCTACGAAATTTTGCAATTCCGCGAATTTTTTTATTTCCGTGCGAGCGCCGCGACGCCTTTACCTCTGCGCCTCAGCTACCAATCTCCGGTAAATTCATGTAAACGCAGTTATTACTAGTTGCTACTGATGATTAGCTCTGTTGCGGAATTCCTTACAAGAAACTATAGAAAAACTTTTCTTACAAAATTACATTTGCCGTTTCTTTGATTCTACAATGCAGCTCTCTTTTCTTCTCTATTATATGTATACTAATACAATCGTTCTAAAAAACTAAGCATATTTTTATTTATTTTATAGCATTTTGTTTTAATTTTCTTTATTTTAGCATTTTCTTTTTCATTTTCTTTTAAAATTCAGTTCAAAGGTGAACTTCTTTTTCATATAAAATATATATAAAAAATTATAATAAAAATTATAATTATAATAGAAACAAAAGGCTAAGGCAACAGAGGACTGAATAAAATTCCTTTTTTTTTTTATATTATAAAATATTTCTCTTGCATAATGTCAATTTCGAGAACGTGTATATTATTCTCATAAATAATTTACATCTGAAAGTCTACGTAACTGGAAACGATTGTTCGATTGTTCCACGTCGCGTCGTTACCTCGCGCGATTGCGCGACATTTCGCGTGGCGTCGCGTCCGCTTTATTAGCGTGGCATTAATTATTCGTCACGTCAGAATATTTAAATATTCACGGTCGTAGTGTATAGGCGCGTGTACGCATCACGCGGCGCCGCGGCGACGCGCAGATTTAAAAAATTGCGGGGGATAACACGAGACGGGAACAAGCGACCGCGCGCGGCTACCGTAAATCATAAAAACGGTGCAATATCATGAAACGCTAATGAGGACACCATTGGGACATTTTATATTCATTTCGTGGAATTAACCTTTCGGTCGCAAACCGACATGGCGAGTAGCTATGAGCGATAATAATATCTCGACACGCGCGCGATATGCAAATACTTCTTAGCATCCGTGATAAACGGTACGGGACAACGTACATATGCAAAATAAGGGAGGATAATGTAATTGTACTTTTATGACAGTTTTTCATTAAGTTATATTATTATTTCTCGCTGTTTTATAAGATTTATATTAAAAATTTTTCATTATAAATACATGATAATTTTTTTAGTTTTTTTAAGATTTTTAAAAATATTTTTTCATTATATCATATGAATTAGTTTATCATATGAATATCTAATTCTAGTGTTGTAAAATAATTCATAAATCAATAATAATTAATAATTAAATAAATTATCAATAAATGATTACATAAATACAGTATTAACTCAATGTAATCATATTATTAATTTAAAATAATGAATTAATAACATAATTACCATTAAATTAATATCTGTAATTTTTTCATAAAAATTCGTTATTTGAGTTTTACATTTTGTTCGAGAAGAGACGTCAGAAAAAGAGCAAATTAATACAGACTACCGACTAGTCGAAACTAATCGTTGGGACTATTCGCGACTCACTCGACCGGTGTGTCTCGCTGCCTCTAGGAAAAAGAAAAAGGAGATATAACCGTTTGTTCTGACGGCCGGATGATCTGCGGTGAGCAATGCCAGACAGAAAGGTCCGTTCGGCGCGATCGGTGCTCGCTCGCGCCTCGTCTCCCGCACCACGCCTTTCCTGCGTTTCGTGTAAACGCGGCGTTCAATTTTTGCGCCCGCGGGAAAAAAGGCCTCACCTCGATTCTCTTAATCTATAGTGAAAATTACATGCAATTACCGCCGCCACCCAGCGCGCGCCGGCATCTGCGAGTCGGTGGTAGAGCGGCGGGCTCGCCGCTGCCGGCCGCCGTCGCCGCGCCGATCGCGTGATTCTTCGCGCGGCCGGCGAGCGGGCGAGCGAGCCGAATGCGCCCGGTCGCGAAGTATCGGTCCGGTTGAATATTGCGGCGTGTCACGACCGCCGCCTTTTTGTTGCGGCATCGGAAAAAGGCATTAATGATACGCCTGCGAGAGGCTTCGTCCTCCTCCTCCTCTCATCCCCCGCCCTTCTCGCTCCTTCTCTCTCTTTCTCTCTCTCTCTCTCTCTCTCTCTCTCTCTCTCTCTCTCTCTCTCTCTCTCTCTCTCTCGTCCGCGCGCGCGAACACGGAATACATTACAATGAATTATTTGCGCGATTGGCCCGACGACCGTTTTTCGAACGCGCCGAATTGTTTCTCTTCTCGTCCACTTCGAAGAGTTGCCCGCGGAGACGCATTATTCCAGCGCGAATGCGCGGGCTGCAAACCGAAAGTCGACAAATTGTATGAAACGATCCGGGCCTCGTGACGGCGGAGCTGTTAAATTTGTTCCACACGAGCCGCTTTTTGCGGCATTACCCTGTGAAAGATCTCGTTTGTTTGTGTGTATTTCCGAATGTTTTGCCACACACACGCTATTGTAATGTTGTCGAAGATTGGCTATTGGGCTGAAATGAGCGTTTAAGAGCACAAAATCATATACATGAGTAATTTCAGTGTATCTTCTAGATTCCCCTCTGTAATTATAAATACAATAATGGACAATATATCTGAGCAATCAAATTTTTACATTTTATGAACATCAATGGAATAATACGAACTTTTCAAAATTAACAAACTTGAAGAAGAGTCACAAGAAGAAGAGACACTGTCTTATGATTTTTTTTTATTCTCTCTTGAATTAATTTCAAAATTTCACATACTTGTCAACTTTCTTATATGATTGATTATTTACTGCGTAAGTTAAAAATAACTCCTGTAAAGTCGATGTCCATTTCCAAGAACAACGACGACATCCCTATCGATCCGTGGAATTTTCGCTTTAGGTACTTCTGCAACGTAACTTCGTTGTCTGCCCGACATCAAGCTCCCTCCAGTTACTTCATCCTGTACCCCTTACTCTCCTACCCTATCCCCGCGCGACTCTTTACGCTGATGAAGGGGTCCGCCTAATGAAAGGGTTGTGTGTTTGATACCCTTAAGAATTGAATTACGGCGAGACTGGGAAAGCCGGTAGCCATTTCGAAAAAGAATGGAACCTGCGCCCTGGTCAAATTTATCTTCCGTGATCTCTTGATGTTTGTTTTAACGACGTCATTACTGTGCTTTTGGTATTCTAGCAGTAATAATAACTGCCGATTTCAAGAAATACTTATATTTGATATAAAAGAACAAACTCTCTTTAAAGGATTTGAGATTGAAACTCCGATCTCACTTAACTGAGCGATATAATTATCTTCATTTATTGTTTAGTCATTAAAAATAATATAATAATATAGCTTTAGATTAAATAATTAGGATATATTTTTTATTTATATATTACTTTCATATTTTTTAAATTATATTTCTTTATTTATATTAAAATATTAGGATCTATATCTAATATATAATTAGAATGATTATACTACAAATTTTATCAATTTTATACAAATCTTGATGATAATATTATAATTTATATGATTATTTTTCCGCTATTTTCTAACGAAAAATATCGATAGCAAGAAACAGATAAAGATGTTGCAACAGCTTGAATGTCATCGAATCCTTTGAAATGTATGCGAGAATCTTAAGTTAAGTAAAGAAATAATCAATTGTACATAATGCAAAGACGTGGATCGTCGTTAATCAGCGTACCGTTCGTTAATACACGGATCTTTGTCGCATTAAGCTTGATGTCTATCTTGTCTCCGCTGTAACGTAATTTCCGAAAAGCTTCACGGCAACGTAATATCACTTCCGCAGTTACACATGCAACAGAACCCTTTATACTCGCGTCTGAAAGCATTTCCCTTTCTTTCCCACTCACGGTAACTCTTTTTTTTATTACAATCCAGTTTGTTAGCGCACCAGCATGAAACTGAATAATACTCTTTAGAAACTTCATCTGCGGATTCTTTGACCAATTTCGAGTCAATTTTTCCTCGGCGGAAATCTGATTTCTAGCATCGGATTAAATTCGGAGAGACCGAATCGCTTCAGCGCACGAGCGTGTTTTTCAGAAATATCCTGGATGCATTTATTGCCAAAGTGCGTAGCGCGTCCTGAGGGATTGAAAAAAAAAGACACGCTGCCTCTTACAAGGCGATATTCGGCATCATCGTTCCGTAAGAGGGCAAGTTTTTACCTGAGGACGACGCTCATATTGCGAACACTTACGATGTGTTAATCTCGCCGAGGTTTACGAGACAGCGTCGCTAGAACGCTCGACATATTTCATCGTTGGCGTCGCGTTATACCGGACGATTTTCTCTGCCAGGTCGGTATACCTGCTTGCGGACCATAAGCCGTCACCGGAATATCCGATAAACGTGTACGACTTAATTAATGCTTTGTCACCCCGCTGTCTTACCGTCTCGCATCCTACCGCTCACGCACGCACGATTTCGTCTCGAAGCCGTAGCCGTATGCTCTAAATCACCGTATTAACACGTACACGTACATCCGCGCGCACATAAAAAACGGTCTCGTCTCGCCGAAGAGATGAGGGGAGAGACAACGCTAATAAGATACATTTCGAAAATTTCTTCTCGATGGCTCCGGATAAATTTATCCCTTATTAATATGTCCCCTGTAAATTTCACTCGTACACGAATACGGCTCATTTTCTTGGTTTGCAGATTTGCCTCTAACGACTTCATTTCTCACAGACCGCTTAAAAAATTCATAATTATTATTACAGAGATATCCCCGCGATATCCCGCGCGTTCCGCGTATCCGGAACGGCCGAACGCGTCCACAAATCACGAACCTAACACGCGCCTCCGCTTTCGCGAGATATATTCCCGCGACGCGAGAAATGATAAATCCCGGGCGCAGCAAAAACGCGCGCGCATCCGGTAACCGAGAATAAATGCCGAAACGCGAAATCGGAGAAAAAGCCAACCGCGACCGAAACAAGTCCTTCGTGAAATACCGATGCCGCAACGGTGCCGGAGTCAAAAAAGCAACGACCACGCGCGCGCGCGCGCCAAAGGGGGGAGCGCGTCTGCATTCAAAACCGGGTGCATAACCGATAAGCTACGTCCGCATGCTGTGTTTATAATGCACCACTGATATCTGTTGAGTATTTACGACACGAATTGTAAACGCGATCTATCATTCACGTTCGCTTAAACATTCTGTACGATCGTCGAGGAAATTCTCTCCCAATACATTTCGAAATTGTTTAAATTCCGTGTCTTTATTATTATTATTTTTTTTTAATATTAATCGTATTCACATTCGTAGATGAGTTTTCTTTTCGAAAAAAATCTAAGCAAACAGCTGTTTTTAAATTCTCGTATTTTACAATTATTTTTTGTTCGCCTGTTCATTACAGGCGATTGTGTCGTATTATAGATCGCAAACCTCGATCGTTCGCTCCGATCGTTCCCGAATTATTTCAACCTCCATCCGAGTTAATTTATAAATCACTCCTAATCCTAATTCACGCGACCCTCTTAACCCAATCCTTATACTAACTGTGACTGCGCATGACGTCGAAGTGATAAACGCGATACAACGCACACGTATGCACACACGAAAACACACACACACACTTATGCAAAAAAATGCGGCTTAATTAAGCATTAAAACAGCTGCGATTCATTATCTCATCTGACTTGCATATTCCGATGCACGTGAGCGATCCACGCGTCTCGAGTCGCGTGATCGATCCTGCGGGGGTGGCACTTTGGAACGATCAAGGCAGTCGCCTGCCTGATCGAGGCTCCCTCTCCCCCTCTCCCTCCCCCTCTCCCGCTCTTTCTCTCTTTTTCCGTTCGGAGCTCCTGGAGCATTAACGTAGCGCCAAGCTGGATTTAATGCAGCTCCGTAATGTGTGACGTGCTGCAGGTGTTAAGAGCATTTTCGAGCGCTTTAACGAGCGCGCGATACGACCGAACGGCGCGCTGCACCGCGCCGAACGAATTACGACGGTATATACGTAAAGGTTTGGACGGCGTAAAAGGTCGAGGGTGGTTCGCGTGAGTAAAGGCCCCGGGTGCTGCCGATTTTCACGTACCATCGTTTCCACGTTCGCTCCTTTATCGCGGGCGTTCATCGCTGCGCCGATCCTCCCTCCCCTCGTGATCGATACGAAGAGGAACGTTCTTTATCCCTCCAAGAAATGGAAATAGGAACTTCCAAGTGCGATTATTATGTTCGGAAACCGAGAAATAGTTTTCGGAACTATAGCGACGAAGGAAAAGCCCCCCCCCCCGCCTCCCCGGGAGGCGTAACCTTAGAATGTGCTCGGAATATTCTTATACTTAAGAAATATTCTTCGAGTACCTTCTTCGAGGGAGGGGGATGTTCTTAATTGTCATCTTGCAAAATATTCGCGAAATGATCTTTGTCAGGATGTTTTCGCATTGCAGCAACTTAGAAATGTAAGAACAGCTTACCAAAGTTATTTAATTATGAATAACAATAAAAAGTGCAGAAACAAGAGGAGGAAGTTAAAGCTAAGGAAACGTAATGGAAAGATCGGAAAGAAAGTTGCATAGAAAATATAAAGACTAATTTTTAGTTATATGATGTCGGGAAACTTTAAAACACTCGGGGAATTGGCTTTACAAGTCTTCAGAAACTTAAGAATTGTGTTCAACTGCGCGTACATAGAAGACTATCGACAACGGTGCGAATTGCGGTTATGCGATCGCGTGAGTTCCGAAAGCGATTTTGCAAGTTTTGCAAGCACAGCATCATAAAACATCGTCTACGCGCGTGCGTACGTAAAAAATTTCCGTGCACATATTCCGTTTAAAATATTTTACGAGGACAATAAAAACTAAACGGATATTTTTCTCGCCGGCGTTAACCGATTCTTGCGTAACTGCAAACGGGCAATCTCGCGTTAGAAAAAAAGCAATATACATTCGCGAATAAATATCAAAACAAAACGTTTTTCAAGCGCATCGCGGAATTTTTCCCAATTCTTTTGCTACTGGATTATCGTTTTCGTACATACATTATGGAGATTTCGGTCATGGTGTTATCAACACGAAAATAATGTACGCAATTGTACACTTATGAGAAAAATAAGCGCTTTGATCGAAATTTTTAAATTAATATAAATTTAATAAAAAGCATTTCAGTATAATTTACCATCTAATATATTGTGTCAATACTTTTTAATAATTTATATAGCCTTTAGTGAATACTTTAGATTTATTTAAAGAAATTCCTTTCCACATTTTCTCAAAATAATAAAAACCTAGAAAATATATCAATTTATAATGAGATAAGGCATTCGTAACGAGAGAATAAATTCTACCGTAATTAAGTAAAGGAAATAAGGCGCGTATAGAGTTAAAATTTCGCAAACTCGGGTTTACCGGACTTGTGTCCCGAGTTGTCGTCTCGGGAAGCTGTTCCCTGCGTGATGCAACGTCGGCAAAAAAGCGAATACCACTGGAAAAAACGTCGGTTCTAATTAGCGAGGGGCTAATTAGTTCTATACTAGCGCGCGAGATCACTCCGGAACGAGAATGCCGCTGAGAGATAATCGCAATAGAAATGTCTTAATACCTACCGCGACGTGCCGTAATAACCAGATGGCTAATTACAATTTCCTGTTTCTTGCGCCGATTGCGGAGTCTGTTAGCCAAAGGCGGGAGAATACCACGTACTTTGCAGCGAATCACATTGAATCGCTCATTATAAATCCAAACGATCGCTTACGAATAAGTACATCCCCGGCAAGAGCGAGTGAGACAAATTGTGATTATGCACGCAATCACGTTGCGCGAAATTGCTTTAATAGGTTTCGTGACAATCGAAGTTTCCTCTGTCTAAGTGACAGAACAAGAAGTTCACAGAACAGTCTTCTCTTGACAAGTTTTGTTTACTTAAAATACATTAAAAGACGTTTTCGCACGTAACACAAAGTATGAAAGTATAGAGTTTTATAGAGTTTTATATTAAGGGAAAGATCTTACACAAATATTTATGTAAACCTCTCGATAAGAATGCAATAGGAAACGTTAATTTATAAGATATATATTTATATTTTATTTCAGATTAAAATATAAATATAACAAAAAGAAAGAATTATCTTCAATTTTGCATAATAATTGTAATTTTTTGCATTGCAATTTTACAACTTTTTAATTTATAACAATTCCTTCATATTTCTTTGTAACTTTTCAATTTTTCAATGAATCTTAAATCAATGAGACAATATTAAAACAATGTTAGGAACGGATTCATAATTCTAAGAAAGTCGCTCCCTTTTTGATAAAGTTCGATTCAGACGACAAATTCGATTGTAATTATATCGCCGGTAATTTACCGGTGACGTTTACTCCACTGACTGCACATCCGGGCCCCGGGTCTTGCGATGCCGAAGATGCAAATGCGAGAATTATAATAACGATTAAGAGCTCACCGCGAGGCGCGAGGCGCAACACGCGAATCAATCAAAATCGTGCCCTCGAGAGGCAAGGGCTGTGTTTATGGGCGCGTGTTTGATTCTCTCGGGAGACAGATACAGATGACGAGCGAGATGCACGTGACAATTAGCGCTGCACAGTGGGGCGGAATTCACCTTTTCGCCCACCTTGCGTCCTCCTTTCTCACACGGACCTGTTCCTCGCGACGCGAGGCAAGATAAAAAGAAAGATGGCCAGGAAAAGAAAAGCAGGAGAAGAAACACTATTTATTGCGCAGTCCGCGGCTAAGAGCACCGAACCATTATCATGCGTAAAAAGAATTGATAAATTTTATGCAGATATATATCTATTTGATATAAATTAAAGACTATATAACTATATATAAATGATGTGTCTTTGCTTGATTGAGAAATTGTGAGCGTGGATATATTTGTACACTATCTTATAATTTTTCGTTACTTTTTACTGTGACTTTCCTCATTGATTTATAAGATGCTTATAAGTATTACTAATATTTAAATTCATTAATTTAGTAATATTTTTTATAATTTAGTAATGCGATTTATAATTCTAACTTTGATTAATGTTGCATTATAAATTTTTTAAGAATTTGAAGTAATAAAAATAAAAACGACATTAGATAACGAATAAATATAAAAGAAAAAGTAAAGTAAAAAAAATATAAATAAATATGAAAAAGATTTTTATTATCTCATTTGATTTAATTGGATCCATTACAAATTTTAGATTAGAAAATTCGAATACTGCAAAGACTGCGATATATATATATATATATATATATATATATATATATATATAAAATATGTGAAAATAGCGATCAGCCTTGTGAGATAACGAATGTAAAACGTTTTGTAAACGTTTTGTAAAATCGATCGAGAAGTCTTCCATATTCCTAATGTCATGTTGAACGGAGAAGAGAAGATGAGAACGAAGGAACACGGCCGCGTCGAATAGACACTTTAATAGACGTAATGAGGGTAATTGAGTTTTCAAATCATTCGTTTTGATTACATCTACGCGCGGGGCCCGGTGGGCGAAGCATAGGGTAGGTAATTACGAACCGCCCAGTCCCAAAAGAGCAGGTGCCTTTCTCCCAGCCGAGAGATCGAGGTGTGAGGTTCAAATACTTGGACCGCCCTAATAGCCTCGAGGTTACCGGGGCCCTTCGAGAACCGGGCGCGAGAGGAGAGAGGTAGAACAGGAAGAACAAGCAACAACACCACATCGAGCGAATATCGTGCCGCGGGTGCGGAGTATAGCTGCCTGCGGAGTATCCTGGATGTACTATGTAGCGGGTGAGATATTTTGACAGTCTTTGTACAAACAAAGCCAAACATACGCACGTCAGTTTTAATCAGTTTGGATTGGGCACGTTCAAGGGGAACCCTCGTGGGTACCAGAGGAGAGGAAAAGAAGGGAGTAAATATATTACAAAATTTAAAAACTGAATCCTATTTGTATTTTTTTTTATAATAATTTAGAAATTATGTAAAAAAAAATCCGTCCAATAAACAGATGTAGCAATACACGCTTGAGATTTTGTAGTAAGATAAAAAAAAATCTCTCTCAGCATGCAGGGTTCAGATTAAGGAAGAGACATTTGGCTGTTGAGATGATTCGATTCTGAAAGCGTACCTCCATGTGTGGATTTAATACTCACACAGAGAAATTTCCGCGCGCGATCATACATCATAGCACGTGTACTTTGCAAAGGGGTGTGATATCATCATCGGCGTCGCGACGGGGACGTGTGTACCGGGCTTAGCGAGATATTCCGCGTCGGTTCCTGGGTTAGGATGGCGGCAATACGCCTCGAATTGATAGGCTTTAATTAATACGGCTGGCATAGTGCCGCCACGACATCGACTTCGTAATGTCGGATTTACGAGGGTTTTAGCTGGGACGTGTCACTTTCACGGCCTGAACTATCTTCGTTCACGCATGTTCGTGTATATCAATATGCGTACGCTTGCAGTTCAACGAGAATGCCTTTCCCGCATATATACGTGTGCGTATGCAAACGGCACAGGCGGTTAGTGGCCTTGCAGAGGCGATCGAGTGCACCTTTGTAATTTGTAACGTCATACATGGAATAATTCTATAATAGAGGAGTGAATTTTTGTACATTTCAATTATAAATGTTTATGGTAATAAATTTAACAATCAACAAATACATAGTACAAGTTTATTAAAATTCATTATTTTAATTTGCAATTATTTTAGCGATGGAACAAGATATTTTTGAAATAAAATGAAATGACATTTAAAATCTGTCTTATTAGAGTCATTTCATAAGAAAAGCTTGAATATAAATAATATTATATTTTTATCCCTATAAATAAAAAAATAACTATAGGATTATATTCGAGAAGGTAATTTAAGATTTAGTTCAATAAATCTTTTAAAGATGCGTATCAAATAGTTATTAAAATATGTAAAAAAATTTAAATTACCGTCGTTAATGCTAAAATTAAATAAAATATCGGTACAAGCGAATTGTATGTATGTACAACACGAATCAAATCATTTATCTAAGACTCACTGATGCACCGATGTTCTCATGTGTTTATTCTCGTTGCGGAGTAGTCCTCCTCATCCAGACTCCCTAAGATGACCATAAGCATAAGACGACGTTGAGCACGGTGGGCCGTAAGGAATGTTTACTTTCGGTGATTCATTACGGGCTCGCTCCCAAGAGTGACTTATGACGGAAGAGGCACAGCCAGTAGTGAAAAATAACAAATTATTGCAATATCCTTCAGGTGAGTCGACGGACCCGGACACGAGCGTGCGAGCGAGAGAAAGAGAACAAGAGTAAGAGGAGCAAGAGAGAGAGAGAGAGAGAGAGAGAGAGGGGGAGAGAAATATAGAAAAGCCGCGAGAGAACGGACAGCTTGCACCGGTAACTTCTCTCCCCCTTCCCCTTCACATCCTTCGTTTCCTTCACATTTCCGTGCATGGTGGATGCCCGTACGCGAAGGGGTAATCAATAATGACTTAATGTCCTCCAATAACGGACACCATGGGTGGTTCCCGTGGCTCTCTCCCTCTGGGGGCCTCCGAGAGATCACTCGACGCAGTTCTTGCCTCTTGCCTTTTTGCGCCCGGCGTTATTTGCTTGTCTCGCTCCTTTTTTTCTTCCTCCTCTCTTCTTTCTCCTCCGTCTCTCCGCTCCCTTCGCTTCACCATACAGCTAATATACACCCACGTTCCCGTTGTTGATCGTTAAAGCCGAGTATACTTTCACACACGCGGGGGTCGTCCACCCCCCTCCCGCTCATGCTCTCTCTTCCTCTCGCGGGCCCCGAGACTCGTGCTGCCCCATGAGACCGCCGGGCCATTAACCGGCCCGCGAGGTTTCCTCCGCTTGTAATCTACACGGTGGACAACGGAGATAAATTAAAATATGGCCCGACCGCGAATGACGGCGACAGTGCGCGTCGCCTCGCTAATTTCGTTTTATTGGCTCGCGGGGATTTTTATCGGGACGGCCCTTTCCCGGATGGCCATTTCTGGTATGGACACTTTGTAAAATCAGGAAGAGTAGACATAAATTGAGATATTATTAGGAAAAAAAAATCTGGAAAATTGATGTACGTATTGACGTACCACGACCATGAAGAAAGAACCGATAAAAATTTATAAATCAAAAATTTATATTGACTTCTTTTCGACATGATATGTATTCAATTCGATATGTTTACTATTTATTCATTTTTTTCAATGTCCAGGACACTTGTACATAATACAAATAAAAAATGTTCATTAAGTTGTTACAATGTCTGTTTAAAAGTTTATCCGTATTAAAAGTTAGTACACGATGTTGAAGTTTAGCTTACTTTTAAAACTTAATTATATTTACAGAAGCGCTATAGAAACGTTTGAATAGAAAGGGACATTATGTCTCTCTCTCGCAAAATTGGTGTTATGTGCATAAACATATCCAAGACAGCGAAATTTGCAACATGACAGATTACAGGAACGAATTTATCGGAGAGAAAAATGGCCGAAATAATTAGAGATACTACCGTTCTTTTTCTCTAACATGAATTAATCATCGCGTTGGCGTATAAATAATTAACTCAGCAATACAAAGTTGTCGATAAACATTTACATTGATATGCAAACATAATGTTGATTGTTACACCGCGGTCGTTTTGACACTCACCAACGTAATTTCGCCGGTGATCCTATTGTTTGCCGACGACGTTCCAAAGTAGCATGATCGATTCTGTACGTTATCATTTTACTGTATTTTGTTTCTCTGTCAATCCGCTTTACCATATTTTCTTGCGAGACAACCTGAGATTTCGACGCAATTCCGCACCGCTTTTCTCTCCGGCTGTTTCTTCGTTCGTGAGACGTTTTATCATACTGTTTTTATACACAGATAGGTTTTTCGCGGTGGAGAGAAATACGCGAGATGTTACTCAGTTGAAATATACGAAGATAGCGTGTAAAGTTATGATCGCGAAGAAAAATATGTCCTAGCGACAAAACAAACAATACAAATCAATATAAAATTTAAAAATAAATTAAACACTTAATTCTTATATAAAACAACACATATTCCAATGTTACACATTTCAGCATTAAGTTTTTCTTTTCCACGGATAAATATTTATTTTTTTATTTGCTTTATTTAAGTAACAACTTATCCTGAAAAATTCGCATCATCCTGCTTTCTATGTTTTTATCAAGATTGTAATCGAAGTTTATTTTGAGAATATAATATTATACATACGCATATAATAAAATTATATGTTAATCTACAATTTGGTCTTTAATCATAGAGATGTAGAAGTACAAGGGGGGGGAGGGGGCGTATTGTTTCGCATTTCTCACAAGGGGAAATAATCGATTCTAAGGGGGCAAAGGTCAATGGGACATACGATGGGATCATTTAACCCCCAGTACATAGATTCTTTCGGCTTTGCGAAGTTCTGTCAGAGAGCATGGCATGCTGTATGTTTCCTGCTCCGACAATAGATTCAAGTGAGTATACATTCGGTGACACCGTGGGAGCCACCGGATGCTCGAAAAGTCGCAAGCGCGATAGAAAGTTCCGCGTGCACGAACGCTTCGTAATCGCGCGTGCATGTTTTATTATTTTTCACTTGCGTCCCACGTGCGGTGAAAATTCGTAAGCGCACGATTTGCGAATGCCACATAGCGTGCGAATGAAAGTTCGAACGAAAGTTTCATAAATGTCCGCGATTACCGCATGCGAATAACTATGTGTTGGATACGGCAATGACCGTAAAGGATTTCTTTCACATTCTTTGTGTTTCGAAAAATACGATCAATGCGTAGAAATATTCTTTTTCAAAAAGGAGGGTACGCGAACGTAAATAAAAAATTCGTAAATCCTATTAAATATCATAGAAGGCGTGCGTGGAATTCCATCACAAATTATATACTATATGATCTATAATTAAATTTACTTTATTATTATTTTATTAATCGATACGATCTTATGTGATTGCATAATCGAAACAATATTTCGCGTTGCGAAGTTTATTAAAATGAAATTATTTTAATAAAGTACCCTAAATTCCAACGAAAAAAAAAAAAAAAAAAATTCGGTAAAATTCCGACAATATCATATAATATCGTGTTTCCACATTCCGACGCCATTAATTTTCCTTCGGAGTGCATAACTCCAATTATTATAACGTCTGCGAGTATATACGCTTTTAGGAACGCGAAGTTCGTAGAGTGAAGTTCTAGCCATTGTGTTGTCCGCAATGCTCGTTTGTGTGCTAACAATAGACGGGAACATTAAACACATATTCAAACGATGGGATCTGCCGAGTGTATGCGGGGCCAATTCAGGAAAATGCGGCCTTCCGGATGATTTACGTGCAGTAGATCTGCTCGTTCCCGGACGGCGATTGCGCTTGGATCATGTAGTATTGTTTCTAGCCCTAAAGTTGTACTTTAAGGACTAAAGCATCTAACTCGCATTTCTCACAGTATTTTCAGCCGATCGATCCGACATAACTTTCAACTGATATCAAACAGATGTATATAAATACTGTATGGACATGTGCATAGAATGCTGTACATCTATCATTTTCATCTCTCTCTTTCTCTCTCTCTCTCTCTCTCTCTCTCTCTCTCTCTCCCTTTTTCTCTCTCTTTCTTGTCAACATTCTTCAGCTTTATTTTCAAAAGAGACAACATCAATGTAGACATTTTGATAAATATTTTATATTACATAATTAATTATATCTGTCATAATTAATTTTTATTGTCTAAGAATTTTATAGATATAATCAAACATATACAACGATGAAAATTATATCTTTTAATGCATTTATTAAGTCTTGTCATATCTTATTTTCATTTCGTCATCAGATTATTTTAAGATGTTTTTCCTTTCTTTTGCCAAGTTTTAAATTAATTCACATTCTTGCGATGCTATTCAGCATAATAAGAGGCAGACGTAAGTACCACATTCATCGTGCGAATATTTTATTAACTCCGCAATAGCTTTTTTATACTGATCGTCGTACGCGCCGCTCGCTACAAAACTTAAATGGATATCCATAAAAGCGCGTACGTCTACACGGAAGTAAGTCGGATAAGTTCGTGGAAAGGGTGGAAAAGGGCGGTCGGTGTTATAGCGATGGCATAAAAATAGAAAGGAAGGCGACATAAAGCGGGAACCTGAGCGTCGTCTTTCTTACATAGAGAGGAATAATATCGGAACGGATTTTTGTTTGGAAACTTACGAAGAATGTATTCCGTGTTACAGGTAAGCGCAATAAGTCTTTTTTCGCCGAAAAAGAAAAGGATCGACTCAATATCCGTCTTGTAGACGGAAGTAATATACTTGTTGTACAACGCTGTTTCATAGTTTCGCATTGAGATACTCGTTAGAAAAATTTCTATGCAATTCTATATAAATTACCGCTGCTATTAGAAAATGCAGCGCAAATTTATTTTTTTAAATAAATTGATAACACATTCTTTTTACTCTTTTATTGTCACAGTACACCATTTTTACTAAATCACTTAAGGAAATTTCAGACGCAGTGTATCATAATACGCTATTGTATCACTGACGTTATAATGACTAAATTGCAAGAATTGCTGGTTATAAATTCAGTAAGTCGGATCTTTCAACAGGCCTATACTTTTCTTATTTTCCCCCAATGTAACTTATATATTATATCATTTTTATTATACATTACGTCTAACAATTATTTCATTCCCATATTTCTTCATAGCAACATTTAATTATTTCAAAGACAGACTTTTCTCTACAAAGAGTTAAGTAATCAAAAGCAAGTCGTTTCATACCCGATGCCGCTCGCTTATCACGAAATTTAGACACGTGTGTCGAATCATACCCTTTCCTGAAACATGTGCGAACCCTTGCGCGTATCCGGTCAGATCCCACGTATCGGTTCTATACGTACACGTGCATTTAGCCTCTAGAGAAATTGACCGTTACGCCATTTCCTCGGCGTTTACTTTATAGCCGCGCATCGATATTTCATCGATGTGCATTAGCACCCCGTTTTCTCCCGCGCTTTGACGAGGGATACTCGTCGTTTGGACGGCGCATCCTTCGACTTTTCGATCCAACGAATTCCGTTACCTTTCGGATCAAACTTAAAATGTAACATATGGGTCATATAACCGAAGCGTGGACATCATGAAAATTCATTGCCGCACACTTTTAAGTTATTTTAGTTTTTAGTTTTATTTTCCTGTATCGTTTAATTCACAACTCCTTTTTCAATGTAATCATGTCTCAGATGGAATATTTTTATAATTACTACCTTTTTAAATTATACAATTAAAATGTTAAATATTATTTTTAGTTGAATATTATTTAATCGTATCTTATACATAACTAGTTTTAAATAAGCTTCTTATTAAAAACATTATTATATGATTATATGAATATGAATCCACATATTATTTCCTACCTAAATCTACGATCGCTATACATACATAATCTTATCTCGTGTTTTTAAATACAGAATCTTATTTTTTCCATCATTATATTTCTGGAATATGAAGAATAAAATGTTGTGGAATTGCTGACGCGCAATGATCGCGATCATCTCGACGACAATAATTCTCGATTCGATTGACAGAATTGTGTCGTGTATCCCGGATACGCTAAGTCGAACTCAGATATGATTATATTGTACATTTTCATCGATGCGTTACTCAGGAAGGGCAGATTACCGTAATGAACTCCAACGGCGCCCCGATATACGGTCCGATAACTCGAAATACGAATAACCGACTCTCGCCTGCGTGATTTGCCCTTCCCCGCACTATATCTTCCGCCCTTTCGATTTTTGCCCTCTTTATCTATCAGGTGCTTCCTGTTATTGGTGAATTAATCCCGGTGCTTTAAGAAATGAAAGTATCAGATAAAAATCTCGGGATTTCGATGGATATACATTTTGACGATAAATGCATTAAATATAATTTAAAAAATGCTATAAAAATTTGCTATTATTGTGCTGTTATTAAGATTTGAAATACAAATCACTCTTTCTTTTTTTAAATTTATGTTCCACGTGTCGTTGCTGTTACACTTTTTTTTGTATCACGTCTCCTATATTGTTTTAGTGCAGTTTTAGTGCAGTAACGGGCGCATTGGCTCGACTGAGCTTTAATAGGACTATCAGCGGGACCAGGTGGACCGCGCACTGACGCGACACTGACGCTTCACTGACGTGCGAGTTAGACAGGGGCCTTTAATCAACTGCCATTCAAATTCCAAGCGGCGCCCAACAGTCTCCATCAATATCCCACGCTTTCCACGCGTCCCATCCAACTTGGCGCAGCCCGGATATACCGCAGGCACCTACTCCATTTCCGCGGAGACTTTCCCACCCCTCCGGACTCGCCGCCCCTTCAACAGCTTCCGCCCTCCTTACTCTCTGTTTACGGGCCGACATCGAGCCCATTAATAAAGTCCGAGACGGATGCACGCGGAAACTCCACGAGCTTTTAATTCCGCGGCGAACGTATACGTCAGGAGAGTCGTGGCGGAACCGCAGGGAAACGATTCTTGTCCCTTCCACTTCCCCATTTCCTCCTTTC
The DNA here is from genome assembly GCF_055798465.1 of Pogonomyrmex barbatus. Lineage (NCBI taxonomy): Eukaryota > Metazoa > Arthropoda > Insecta > Hymenoptera > Formicidae > Pogonomyrmex > Pogonomyrmex barbatus. The sequence continues at coordinate 3,861,476 of NW_028297112.1, read as the reverse complement.
GACCCTTCCTCCCCGTTCCGTCCGACGAACCTCCGGTTTCTCGAGTAGTCGCGGGGGTCTTTAATAAAGTGAACTTTAAGACTCCCGCTCGCACGGAGATAAAGTTTAACGCGAGCCACCGTTCGCTTGGCTCGTGCCGTCTCTAGTGTAAAGGGGGTTAAGAAGAATAGAGAGAAGGGGGGGCGAGGCGGCGCGCGAGGATCGAAGGGGGTTGAAGAACGCGGTGGTAAGTTTTCAACTAAGTTTACAGGGCTTCCTTCGGGCCCGGGGCGCGAAAGAGAGGAAGGAGACAGTGGGATAGTTTTCTGTTAGTTACCCGTGGCTGACCTCGACGGGCGTTCGTTATGTGGACCGGAACGACTTCCGAAAAGTAACTTCCGGAGTATACGCGCCTCGCCGTATCACAGTGCGTTCGGGGATTGCCCCTGCCGCCTGCGCCGAAACGCCGCGACAAACATTCTGCATTACGCTGGTTACAGCAGCAGGATTGTTTCGCGAATGTTTTTCGGAGTTGGCTGAATCCAATCCGTTGAGGAAGGAGGAGAGAAAAATTTCGGCAGAGTGAAACGATAGTTTGTCGTGAGCTTACGCGAGACGAGATGTCTTTTAGCTTTTGCTTTTAAAGAGAACATGGAGAAGGTCATTACATGGAGAAGGTCTTACATCTAAAGGATATAATATTACAATGAATCATCAGATTTTAATTCATTTAATCTTTCATTTTCCCTTTAATTCACACACGCAACTATTATTATTATTATTATTATTATTACATAAACAGTAATTTGATAGATTGCATGTTTCTTGTCTCTAATATTCTCGGTGAACAAAGATATACATAGCGTAAGATATACATATCGACAGTTACTTCTAAAAAAAGATATATATATATATATACACATATATATATATATACATATATATATATATATATATATATATATATATTCTCTGCGATGAAATACTCTACAAATACGCCGCATTGACGCTCCTGCGTTTCCATCTCGCTCAGACGTAATCGGGACAGGGGATGCAAGTTGGGGGCACGGTTTAATATTAAAACCCTTCGAGCGGAAGCATCCCGAGGCGAAACGGCCGGCCGGAGTCACTCCGATCCGGCTTACGCATCGAATCGAGTCGATGCGTTTCCAGTGCGCCGCGCCGGGCCCATTACCATACAGGGGCCAGTTCAAACAGACGTAGACTGATGTATGCGCGGTTCGTCAGCGTATTCGAATTTCGTATTCAAATGGCGCGTCTCCTACCGGAATCCGGTGGTCCTCGACGGAAGACAAAGATGGGCTGGGCGACGGTGCATCGGGATGGGTGGGATATCGATAGTTTGTCTCGATATCATATCCTAGCATTTTATGTTGCTGGAATAAAAAAAATATCTTATCATAATTAGATATAAAAAGTATAAAAGAATTATACGATGCTAAAATTAGTATCAGAAATAGTTTAAGATTTAATCAATTGTTGTCAATCTTCGAATTATTTTTTTTAATTACTTTTTTAAATTCCGGAGTAATAGATTTTGTTCTTAATTTACTTCTGATAAAATTATATCAGAAATAGAAATTATATTTATTAAAAGAACTTTTGCATTCTTTATTTGACACATAAATTTTGAGAAAGCTTTTAAAAAGATAAATATACTTCTCTCAATCAGATTATTTTTCGTACAAATTTTTCGTACGTTTTATGGATTGTTTGAAGAAAAATTAGATTGAAATTGTTAAATGAACAATATCATAGTATCATCATCATTAGACGAGAGTTAAATAGTTGAGATCAATATCGTAATGCAGAAGGGTGCAACGCTCGCCATTGCACACCCTTGGTTATGTTAGTATTTCGTGGGTGTTAACAGCGTGGTGTGTAAACGCAAACATAAACTGCAAAAGAGAGGGAGTCAGAGGGAGAGCAATCGGTAGGGTAACGGTGCTGTTGCCGGTGATCTCTTCAGCTTGGTCTCTTTAACCCCTGTTTCGTGACACCCTTGGAATATTCAGCGATTTGTGGTGCAGAGATAAACGAGAGTGCATGCTACTGACTGCAGAAAATGCGGCGAATCACGAATGAATGCTACTGTATTTATCTATGTTGAATGTCTTTTACAAATATTTCGGTTTATATTTATTTTGCTATAATTGCCAACATTGAAGTTAATTTGTTATTACATTTGATAATTCATGTTTAACGAGAATGAGATTGATAATAAGTTTACTATTGTAAAATACATTATTATAAAAGATCAATTTTGTCTCATACGAGTTAAAATTTATGCTATCGTTTAAAATTTAAGAACAGATAGCTTAATCTTTAATTAACTCCAAAAAATGGTAAAGATATAATTTCTTTGTGTTTCTTTAACTTGAATATAAAAAGCGTCGTATATTTCAATTTATTAAATTGAAAAATTAAATGTAAATGATTTGAATGAGACTTTCAATAAAAATCTAATTAAACAGTCTATACTTAAGTTTCGATGTTAATTAAATTAATATTTGATAATATTTATATTTATTCTTGTTTATGATTTACAATAAATCTCATATTGCAGTCTGCAACTTTATAATTTCAACATATTTCGTGACAGTATGCTTTGTGTTACCTTTTATTTTCGCAAGTCTATGATTATGCAGAATGTATAGTTACGTAAATATGTCACATTTGCATTGTCGTTGGACATAGATACCAGTTTCATGAGTTTGCAGTATCGAGATCTGAACTCTCGCCGAAATTACACCAGCTTCTGCATTTAATTACTCGGCGTGGAAGCAGCGATGCACAGCGGGAATCTCGTCGAAGCTCACACTGCAAATTTCACCCACGGAGCTGAAGCTCTCGTACAAAGCCGGCAAATGTATTCGAAATGTAAGGACTGGATCCTTACACGTGCGCGCGCGCCCTCGTCCTCGCTCGCATTTCGCAAGCCTCATACCACTGGGCGAGCAGTCGATCTATCGCGTGAGAGCCCGTTCAAGCAAAAAGCCAAGTCGAATGTGAAATTCGGGGGTAACTCTCCCACTTTCTGTTCTCTCTTTCTCTTTCTCTCTCGGACACGGGAACAGGATTTAGCGATTGAGCGCGTCGGGGTCGGGTCGCGCACGCTTGATCTTGATGGCGGAGATGTGAGGGAGGGTGGAAATTTTCCCTGGACGGGAAAAAGGATGTCGCGACAGTGGCGGGGAGTGGTTCGGGGGAGAGAAAATGAGAGAGGAAGGTGACACGACGAACGCGTGGGGGCAAACTTTAAATGACTTTCACTGTTTTCAAAAGTTGAGCTACCAAAGGGACTCTCTGGAGCACAGCGTCTACACCCCGTTGCCCATACTCTCCCCATCCTGGTCTCGTTACGCCGTTTCCACCCCACGAATCACCTTCGACACCTTCCACCGAGCCCCGATGTGCTGTTTACAAACCTTGCTCGACTCGTAATGGAACTTCTTTCGAGTTATTTCTCGACTGGAGAACGACCGAAATACTAACGCAAGCTTTTGTATGCTGTGACGAATCTTTATGAATTTCAAAACGCCGTTTACATTGTGTTGAAGAGAAAAGCTATACGCTGAAAGAGAGAGCAATAACTCCTCGGAAGCGAAATTGTTTAAGTCGTTTAAACATTTGTGCTAACGGAAAGGATAATAGCTATCATTTGAATATTGTGTAAAGTAAAAGATTTGACAAGTTTTATTTAACAAACGTATCGCGTACAAAGAAGTTTTTATTTTATGCCGCGTTATGTAGATTAAGAAATATTATGTATAAAATCCAAGAACGAGAGATTGAAGAAGATTAATCTGTTCCACAATTTTCATGAATAATCTTTATTTTATAGCTTATACGATATGGCGGTCAATAGATGCGTCAGTCGAATTTCATTTTCATTTTCGCCTGACATAGTATCGAGCTGTCATGATAAAATATGCATCGCGCTTCCGTTTCTCTCCCTCTCATCTTTTTCTCTTTTTCACGCTTTTTCTCTCTCTCTCTCTCTCTCTCTCTCATGACACTTCCGTTCGTATAAAATAAATCACGAGCGTCGAAGTATGTTTAACGAACAATACGCTTCAACATCGTGCCGCTCATTTTCGCGGTGAAATATCGTCAAAAGGTGGAGCAAAATTCAAAACGTGGTCGAGTATACGCGAGAACTGTCATCGACACGCCGAAATTTACATTTTCGTTTCAGCAATATTTTTAATTGTTCCAAGCAGATGAGGAAAAAGTAGCAGATTGGTGAACGTTCTAGCACTGATAGAAACAGTTAATGATACCCGAGAAATTTTTGAGAAATTTTTTACATTAATTAGAAGCACTCGCTTAACGTGAATTAATAATAAACATTTAACCATTTCATTTATCTTGACTCATTTAGGAAGTGTAATTCCTATTTGCAATAATTGTTTGTCAATTATAAATACTGTACGCCACTTTGACGCTTCATTTCTTACGTTTACGATATGACGATCCTCGCGAAAGTCATAAAAATCTAGCTCGGAAAGAATGTCGCTGAACGGGATGCACTGGGTGGGTTCCTAATGAGAATCGAGGGAAAGTTTTCCGGGAAATTCCGGTGTAGTCAAGAGTACGTTGTGCGCATTATCCTTAGGGACGAAGCAGACGTGTCGCGGTGCTGACGGCATCTACCTCGAGTTCATAACCCGACTCGTCCTTTCTTGCTTTCGCTTCCTCCGCTGTCTCCGCTCGCAGTGCCATTTTCATTTACGAGGACCTCTCGGACGACGTTAAGTTATTAGCCATGCGGAGTGCCGGCATTAACCGGACGTGGAGAGCTCTCCGCGTGCGAGCCGCCTCGCCGATCAAGATTACTCGCTATGCTAATTATAAGAAATTGCGGACGGCGGAATGAAAGCTTGATGGAATTAGCGGCTGTTTGGTAAATAATTATTTCTCTCGTTTATTTCGCTCTCGTACGACTTGCGCGCTGTTATTTCGTGTAGTTAAAAATAATACGTAGAAATGGAATCTTCGTTTGAGTTACTTCTGCGAAATATTAAATAAGATTAAAGGCGGAATTCTCTTCTATTTAATTTATCTCATAAAGATTTAAAATATTTTATATTAGTTACTTTTTCATCTTATTTGTAATTCTCACACTTCAATATTCAGATTGTTTCTTTCTACGATAATAATCTGTTAAATTTAAGGTACTATTAATAACAATCTTTATTTGTCATAGTTGTCATTTGGCACTCTTTTTGTTTGTATTATTTGAAGAAAGAAATACCGTTAGCGTATTTTTGAAATTACAACTCAATTTTTTTGTAACGGCTCACGTGCTCTGCAAATAAATTGTACGCGAGTACACGCAATCATACATGGCAGAAGTGCATTTTAATGCATTTATGATGCGTTTGTTAGCAAGAATCTCTTCTATCCGACGATATAGCTTTGATGGGGATGTGCAAAATGTGCTCTTTCGCTTCTCTTCTCGATTTTCCTCCAGAGGAGGGCGGAGATCGAGCACGAGCAACGACGAGGAGGGTGGAAGATAGGCGCGCACGGTCGTTGCAGTAAATTTTTGTTATTCATGGAATAGCGATTGCTTCCGTTGCTACAACGGGCACCGACGACTAGCGAAGAATACGCTAATTTTACGAGCTTTGGCTCCTTCCTTCGTTTCTTTCCTTCGGTTGTTTCTCCCTTCAAATGGGATCATTCTTTTCTAATAACGTCAACATCATCTTCACCCTCTAGTCGGACACATGATAACATGAATTAAACGTTTATTCAGAGAAGCTTTAAAAACATCTTAAATTCTTTGCAACGCATTTTATTTTCTAAATGCAATTCTCAGTGTCTCGATTTTTTTGCGAACTTTCAAACTTTAATAATATTTTATCTGTTTACTTTCTGTCATATACCTATGCTAAATTTTTAAGTATTTTTTTTTACTTTTGTTAATATTATATTTTATGCCGATTTTGTAATTAGCCGTAAACATCAACAAAGGAAAAACTTTTCCGGAATGTGTATTCGCCGTCCTCCTTCTGCCATTGCTTGAAAATTTCGAAAAGGGTGCGTCGTTTTATCCGGCAAATTCTCGCTCGCCCAATCGTTATCCGATTTCATTAAGTCGCCGTTTAGCTTAAGACACGATTGAAAACGGAAAGCCTCCCCCAAGGTATCCTCCAGCGACAACACCGAGGACTTTCTAATCCCTCCTAAATAAGTGCGCGCATCGGCGAAAGTGCTGGACGTTTGTCACGCGGCACTCCGAGGGTTGTAGCGGGAACGATTGGATTAAAACAGATCGCATCGATCTCAGAAGCGGGCGGAAGGGGGAGAGGATGGGGGGCGACTGAAAGTGGAGGAGAAGGGACGAGGAGAGATTCTTTCCCGTTCCCCGCACGCGTCTCCGTCGAGTGTTCTATTAATTCCGCCTGTTCGTTAGTAATGGAAATTATTCTAGCTCCGTGCCGGCGTGCAAACACCTCAACGCGCTTTATCGCCATTTTAATCAGCGAGTACTTTAATTAATTGTCCGTTACATAATTCATAGCGGCGCGTCGCTCTATACGCGTTCGCGACTGCGAGCGATTCATAGAGCGCCGGATTGGCCGCGGGCCCCCGCATTTAATAGTGGCAATAACGGGCAACGGTTCGCGTACCAACATATACGCAAATAAGAAGAGGGATGAAAAGGGAGAAAAACGACGGAATACGGAGGCTGAGGGAGGAGAAAGTGACGGGAGATACGCTCAATCCGTTGAACGCACGATAGCCTTACACTAATTAATTTTACGAGCATCTCCAGTAAATAAGTCATTTTATTATCGCTATTATCACACTCCCTGAATCAGCAGTCGTTACGATCTGGTGACTTTTTAATTAAACAGTTGCACCGTCTAGCTCTATTAGGTTGTAACACATGAAAATAATTAGTAGAAAAATATTTGCATTTCATTTAACATGACAAATAAGAATTTCTTTGTTATTATCCTTTGGACTATTTTTCTAAAAGGAAATCCGTGCGAATCCATTTTATAAAAAAAAAAATATCAAAAATTATAGTCAATAATGAGTGATGAGAAAATAAAAGTGTAAAATGATTTAAACAAGAAACAAGCGAATTGTTCTTCAATGAATTGTGCTGCTATTATTTAATTATCAATTAAGAGAATATTCATATTGTTTCTCCAATATCTGGAAATAATTTGGAGATAGCATTTAACCCGATTAATTAACCCATATTTCTTGTGAAAATATAGCGTCCATCGTGAGCGAGCTTCCAATTTAGATGAAAACAAAATGATTTGCAAGTTCGACAGAAAAATAATTGATGTCTGTTTATCGTAGGTGAGATACAAATCTAATGAATGTGCACTGTTAATTGGACCGTGCTTAATGACGACAGTCGAGATACATAATGTATGGAAGAATGAAATATACATCGCGATAGTAAAAATTAGAAATTACTGTATAATTTAGAGAGTTTCTTACATTTTCTTTCATCTACATTTTTTTCAACAAATTTTTAAAAAGAATTTTTTTTTAGACAATCTTAATAATTTTTATTTATAACAATTATTTATATAAAGCCTAATTTCAAGATAGATAGATAATTCAGGCATTACATGATTGGCATTACAGGATTTTTAACGCCTATTAATATCCTAACTTTTTAATGTATTTATTAAATTCAAGAATTTGTAATATTTTTAGAAATTATAGATTTTTAGAAATTATATTTTTAGAAATTATATTCACGATCTTATTCCGACTTTGCAGTGTAATATAATTTATTTTTAATTTGATTTTGAAATTAAAAATTTAAATTTAAATTTATTTTTGTAAATTAAATTTAATTATAAATTTAAAAAAATTTTTTATGTGTGATTGAATACGTGATACTTTAATTGTAACATTATATCATGTTATATTTTTATATTTTTTATATCTCAAGTTAAATATTTTAAGTGTTCTACAATTTTTCATATTTTTTGGTATCTCTTGTACATATTTTTAACTAATTGTGTTGACAAACGTATGGAATTGTGTATATTGATGTCGACAGAAAAAAAGATAGATAACGATTAAAATAAATAATTAATGCAAACGGCGAAAGACAGAAAAAAATAATTTTGGACAATCGGTCGAGCGATCGCGATATAAATTCGACGTCGAAAATGATTACCGTGCAATACTTCGCAATAAATCTTTCTCGGTAATAATCGACAGCGCGAGAGTCTCAATTTAATGCCGCCGCGGCGAATGTGTCCGTACGAAAATTTAATTATTTATTTGATCCGGCGTAATAATACGGGGGCCATTGGAATTAATAAAACGTGGACGGGTGTATACGGCCGATGCGTTTTAAACATTGAGACGCATTAAATCCCTTTAAAACCGATCATCGTTCATTTATTTAATTAAAATGCCCGGCTCGCGGCCACCGCGCCGCTTTTCACAATTTAACATATTTAGTTTGAAGAATGCTAAACACGATACTTCGTTATGCGGCGAATTAAAAGAAACGGTAATTTCGCGAATAAATGTCGATGCCAACGAGCATCGATCGATCGGCCATGCGGACTGTTAATAACAAATTTTCGATAAAAGCGCCAGTACAATGGCGGCAGTAATAAATTTACTGAAATTTGCGCGATATCCGTGCGCGAATCACCATAGACCGTTGGAATATGTTGCGTCTTTCAAAAGCGCAACGCATACGAGCAAAACACCGGTTTCAAATGGAATCGAGTTTAAACATTCTGATAATCCTGCGAAAATTAAAATAACATATTCGATAAAATATTAATTGCATAATCGAAGCTGGAAAGTTTCAAACAGAATCATTATTTGTCTTTCATTTTATACATACAAAAACTGATGAAGATATAGAGAAACTGTGTATACTTACAATGTATTATTTTTTTATTAGAAAAACAATTTTTTTAAACAAATTGTAAGGTACATAATTGACTTGGTTGATTCCAATTTTGTTATTGTAATCATGTGATAATGTGAACTAAAGCTTTTCTTGCATGTGATGACATTCAGCGATATTTAAATAACTGTCCGCAGCATATAATTAAAGCTATTTCTAGATTAATATAAGAGGATTTAGAGAATTATGAAAGAAAGCGTCGCGTCACACTTTCCAACTTTCGTGAAAATCGCTTTAACTCCGTTCCGAAACTTTAATCTTCTTTCAGTTCGCGGAAAACTGAAGTTCAGGATATAAAACGATAGATGCGACCGTCTTGCATTTTGATAGGATATCGGCCGGTGAAGAATGCGATTATGTGAAATTTATTCAGAAAGTACTTCCCAAGAATCGCCGTGTCAAATGCGGAATTCATTAATTATGACTTCGTCGTACATTTATTTTTCATATAACTTTATCCGACATCATAATTAATATTTTTAGATATTATTTTTTTAATATTTTATTTATATATTTTCTCATAATTTTATTAAATTGTTATTAAACTGCACGTTGCAAAGTAGTATATTATTATTATAGTTTATGTGTTGGAATATAAAAAAATTATACGTTTTATACAAATTACTATAAAAATATAAATATATCGATTGTAATTTATATAAATTTATATTTGTAAAAAGTGTTTTACAAATATATATGTATTAATATATTTGTTATAAAATAGCTTAGTAAACAAATCACATGATGTCATGTATAGCTTTCAAATTCATTACAGTCAAATAAATATATATATATATTTATTTATTTAAATATATAAATATATAAATTTGAAAAATATATAAATTTGAAATATCGGAAATCTACAGCAATTTAAAACGCTTCAAATTTGAAAAGTATCGAAAATATTTGTAGAAAACATTAGGGTTTTATTTGTCGTAATACGCTGAAATTGTTTAACATCGTCTTTTCACGTTGTTGTACGCCAAGACAGTCCTAATAATCCTTAGCCGAGGTGACATGTCAGCCGATATAACAAACATCACTTTGTCCCTCTCTCGTATCTGCCATGTTTGCAGAAGATTCATCAGCGAGCTTTGCTGCGGCTTTAAAGCTGGCTGCCGATGTTTGATGATCCCCGACACTGCTCCCGAATAAGTAAGGTCACTCTCAAGGTCCGTGGCCGTCAATCCGAATTCGTCCGGGATCAACATGTCTTCGCTGGACAGAAGACGGAAGACGTGAAAGGAGCGAACGCCTTTCTGCGTGTTTGGACAAAGATCACGGATTGTCCCGCGGGCTAATGAGATTCCCCTTGTCAATGGGCGCGATCTATACGATACTACGACGACGAAGACGATGACGACGAGAACGTCGAGGGATTTCGCAAGGGAGAAACTCGGCCGAGAATCCTTGTTAGCGAGGTTTTTGTGCGAGCGCAGATAACGGCAGGTGTCGATTTCTGACGGAATCAAAGTCTACCTTTCACATTTTCGCTCCTCGGTCTTCCTCGGAGAGCCTGCGTTATATTTTTAGTTCTCGAACTGTGACCAACTTTATGTACTTTGATCTAAAATTTTGAATCGCTTGTGAAATGGAAACAATTTGATATTCAAATGATATTCGCGTAATAAGGACTTTTTTCTTTAAATTAATCGTTACAAATTATAGTTTTCTCAAAGTATAAGATAATTTTTTTGAATAACAATAACACACTTAAAAAATCAAATTATTTATTTTTTCTCTCTTTAAATATTTCTCTAATTAATAATAATGTATAATGAAATATGAACATAACATCAACATTTTGATAATATACAAAGTTCAAATGACTGTTTCGATAATTGAAAGATTAAAAGAAAAATTAATAACTGAAAAGAATAGATGCAGTTTGTCAAGGGAAAAGGGATTTTCTACAATTTATAAGATAAAGAAACTTTATTAAGATCACCACTCAAATTATTGAGGATTTGAATTCTCACATCCTTAATTTTCTCATTCAAAGGGTAATTATAAAAGCTTGCAATATACATAGATGTCGAACGGATGTCTGTAATCTGTTATTATAAATAACGTGAAATTGGGACATTGTAAGCTTAATTATAACTCCAAGAAAATATCCCAAGCGAGGAAAAGAGAGTGAAAAAATAAATTCTTAAGCGACGAATATCGGAGAAGAATAATCGAATACAAACGCCACGGGCGAACTTCGTACACACACAGCGTCCAGACAAACACAACCAATCAAGTTACATCCCCGACATAGTCTACGGATCGCAAAGTGAGAACGTCACCGACTGGCGCGAGCAAACGAACTGGAGCGACGTTTTTCCTCCCAAGGGAGCACCCGCAGGGATAAATAAGGATCAAGGTTCTCCGCGTGGATCCGCGCCGCGCGAGAAACGGCTCCTCCACAGTCGGTCCTCGGTGCATCAAATTCGTGTTTTCATTCGACGTTTCATCAGCCGCGAGAATGGTTTTCCATTAAGGAGCTCGGATTGGCGGAAGAAACGAAAAGAGAACGAATCTGGCCGGGGACATGGAAACGGAGACGCGGAACGAGCTTGTCGGGGACAAGTGGTTAATTACGGTTGCCGACTATAAGCCGTCGCGAACGGCCAAGTTCCCGTTTAAATCGCCGGCCGGAGCTACTCAATTAGCTCGTGAGAGCCCTACTCGCAACTCTCTCGCGTTTTACAAGCAAGCCAATTAAATATATCGACCATTGTAAAACGGCCGCGCTGTGTGCACCGATGCTACTTTGTGTCTTGTGAGGACAAAAGGACAAGATGTATAACGAATCAGCGATGCATCGAACAATGCGTCAACGAAGGTCTTGTGAGAATTGAGCACGATTAATTTGCATCCGATGTTAAGACATGATTCGAGTAACGGTTTTTGCTTTACCGAATGCAGCTGAACATAAATAAAAGTAGAAGAGAAATATATTTTTAGGCACTCCAATGTATTTTATATAGTACATATAAAATAATTTATTACAAATTTCTCTCTCTCTCTCTCTCTCTCTCTCTCTCTCTCTCTCTCTCTCTCTCTGTCGCGTGCGTGATAGCCATAATAAAGGGCCTTTCCTTTACCGTTTATGTTCGCCAATTACCGTATGTACCCAATTCGCAATCCCAGTTCGTGTGAATTAGGCTGCGACAATCATTTTGCGAAATTAATTGCACCGGCAAAATAGAATGCTAAAGTCGAAAGTAGAGTGAATAAAGCAGGAAGACGACGACGACATGTTCGATGCCGCATCCGATCACCAATTAGCAGCGGTACCTCCTCCGCGGCCTTCCTTTTTTCTTGCCTCGCATCTAGATAGTGGCAATCATAACGAATCGTCCGTCGATGTACGCCGCGAGATATCGTCGAAGAGAGAGGAGGCGAGACTCTCCGAGGGAGAGAAGAGAACCAGTTTGGGACCGGTCGCGAAGAGACGAAACGGCAAGCGTATCTACCGATCGGATTCAAAATTGATATTCCTTTCGTGGGCCGACCGACTGCGATCTCTCGAAAAAATCGCGGAAGACTTTGGCGTGCGTCCTCTCGCTCTCTCTTCCTCTCTCTTTCGCCTCTTCTTCCCCTTTCCGCCTCTCCGTCTCTCTCTCTCTCTCTCTCTCTCTCTCTCTCTCTCTCTCTCTCTCTCTCTCTCTCTCTCTCTCTCTCTCTCTCTCTCTCTCTCTCTCTCTCTCTCTCTCTCTCTCTCTCTCTCTCTCTCTCTTTTTACGGGCCTTCTCTTTCTCTCTTTCCTCCTTCTATGGCGAGCGACAGCTGCTGCGACCGCTGCCAAGACGCGTCGTTACCACGAGCGATAACACAATGGCCGCCGCTCTTCCTCCGGTTATCACGCACCGATCGCCGAGAGCGCCGATCCTCGGGAACTTATGGACTGTCACGATGCGCTCTCGATAACCGGCCCGAGGACGTCTACGGATACACCCGGCTATCCCGGTGTCGCCTCGAGATTTCGTCGCGCGACGATTCTTCGATAAACCACTTTTGGTGCGGCCTTGTACGGTCGAACGCGGCAGAACGACACGAAATGCGTTATGTGCACAGTGGCAGGTTTTAAACGGTCGCTAGGAACCTCTAGGCGCTATAGAATTTCAGGCTCTTCTTCTCATTAACATAATCATTCCAAATAATCATAAGTACCAAAAATATAGTTGGTTCTTCTTCGAAGATTTATCATAAAATTTCGTAAAATAAATCAAAATTTATATTAATTATGAAATTTCAAAAACTTAATTCTTAATTACAAATTCTAAACCAATTGGAATGTCGTAGCATAAAAATTTTGAAGGCCACAAAATTATTTTCAGATCTGTATCCAGCCAAATTTTTAGATTTGCCAACAAAATTGTTCTTTCTGTGTAATAAGAACCAGCAAAATTCGATCTGATCATAGAAAATGATTGAAGAAAACCAAGCGTCTAAAATCTAAGAGAAAAAAATCTAAGAGATGCAATTCTGAAAACATGAAATATAAACTCAGAGATTATTAGAACAATTCCTTAAAATGTATTAGAATTTTTCAAAGGTTTTGGGTCTTTTTTTAACAATGTATAATTATTTTTCCGCATAGTATAATTTTCTCTGTGGACGTGCAAGTCTGTTTGTGCCAACCAACATTTTAATTGGCTTCGATTGATTGCCGGACAAAAGAGGAATGCATAATTGTGGAAGAGGAGGATTTATTTATTAACTGTTTACACACTTCAATGATGGGATTAACTCCCTATCACCGCTTTATTTTATTGTCTAGTAATAATTCTAGTAGCTGTCAATATGTACAAGCACAGTCTCTAAAAAGATTCATTTTTTTTAAATAAAAACGATCTAATTTCTATCTTTTAGTCACACAGCTACAAATTTCATTAAGAAACTCATTTAAGAATAAAGAAATAAATTTCTTCTTTACTCTATTCAGAACACTATTGCCATTTTAGTAGTTTATATCATTAGAAATTAATGGGAATATGTCACGAATCAAGTAAAAAATACACATTTAAAAAATACACGAATCTGTCAGAAGCATTTCTGAGAAAAGTCCGATCGTATTTTTGAAGATATATCGCGTGTAATTTATAATTGACAGATGAGATATTCGATTCCCAAAGGAATGTATCCTTCATATCCTTCGATGTGCACCAATGGATAGTCATACCTCATGGCTCTTCGCTCTTGGTCCCATCGACTTAGTCCACCGATATCGTCGCTTACACGGGATTCCATCATCGCGTTTCCACTTTTACGTGCGCGGCACTCAGGCCCGATATTTAATTAACGACGCTCCGGCGCGGCTCGAGAACGATATATAAAAGGCGTCTCTCTCTCTCTCTGGAAATTTGCATCTCCACTCAAGTCACGTCGCGTATGTGGCTCTTACCCACACCTTACCCTCGCTTATGGTCACCACACGCACGAGGTTAAGTCCCGATGGTCAATACTTAACGAACGATATCATAAAATTCCGATCGCTGCTCGCCGGATTGAAATACGTCAGGTCAGTTTAAGTGGAAATACTCGTAATTTCAAAGATTAAAGACAAGAGAGAGGACGACGGTTAAGAAGAAAGCGTTACTTATTCAATGGAATCATTATGTATTTCTGATGTACTTCACATATCATATTTTACATTTTGTATGAAGTTATTAAATGTGGAAAAGATGTTTCCTATCTTTTTCCTTTTTCCTCTTGTCCTTTTGCCGGCATTGTGACATTTTTTTCTAACATTTAATAATTGAATAAATGTACATTGCAAAATAAGCGAAAATGCAACTCTGGTACGCAGAACGTGTCATTAAAATTTTATAGTGCATAGCTGCATCATCATATATTTTTACTTCGCTATCTTCGCTTCGTTCCCGGATACTCGAGTAGCGCATTCACTTTATAGACATACAAACGAAGGAATCATAAACTCACGCGTGCGTCGCTTGCTCGCGCGAGGAACGTCGGAACGACAGAATCGTAATCTCGGTGACACGTCGGATAATTATTCGGATATTCCTCGAGAAGAATGCCCAGGATATCTAGATACCTTTAATGGGGCAAGCTTTCAGCCGCTTATCTGGCCAAGGCTCACTCGGGCTTTTACTCGAGCCCGCTCTCACCCGCGCAGATAAAATACACTCGTAACACATCCCCCTCTCCCTCCCCCTCCCCCCGCTACTTCTGCCTTTTCCCGTCGTCGATATAATTAACCGCTATCGCTGCAAGAGCGAACGGCCACCGTTTTTCTGTCTCTTTTTTTCGCCGGATCGAAATTCCATTACGAGCCATTTTATTTTATGCGTGCGTGATCGCCGTCCTTAGAGAAGAGAGAGCGGACACGGCCCCGATAAGGGACATCGGCTACGCCCTGGACTAACGTCGTTATGTTCGCGAATGAAACGTTGCGGGAGAAGAAACGGTAAAGTTCCCGATGGAAGATGTCCGGGGATCTGAAGCCCAAGGGTCCCCTCTTACGAGAATTGTCATCTTAGTTTGAAAGAATTCTTCGAAGATGCAGTGTCACGCGCTTCTTTTTTTTTCTTTTGCTGATTGCAAAATAAATTAGAAAACTTTTAATATCACTTCTTAATTGAACAGTTAGTTAAATTAATGTTGATTATAAGAAAAAGAAGGAAAATTTTTTAAAATATTTTATAAGGAAATATGACTTATTTTTAATATACAGTTTTTTCTTTTTTTTTATAATTTGAACTGGCATGATTATCTTTTGTTGTCCCTTATAAAAGTATGAAATGATAAAATGATAAATAGTTGACACAATAATAATAATCAACGAAATGAAATAATGAATTAAGACAATAACGATGGCGAGGAGGGTAATGATCTATAATCAATTATAAATTCTAAATTACGAAGTTATATTGCAATGCACAGAGATAAATTACGTAAATTATCTTAATGCCGTATCAATACAGCGCTGTATGGCCAAGTTATTACGTCAGGAATTTACTCCAATATTGTGTACATGTAAATTAATTAAAATGGATTGACAGGACGCGAGATTGCTCGCTGGGCAGCTCGATTTCCACGCTCGCCGCTGCTAATAAACCTTAATTAACGATCGCTATCTCGGATAATTTTCCTGGCGGGACTTCAACTTCAGTTAATCAACGCTCTTTTAGTAACGAAAATATGAAAAATGCGATTTTTCCTTGACAGAGAGGAAACTTTATGCAGCATATAAGTGATATAATATAAGGAACTTTTCTAGGACGACAATGTTTCAAGTGTTCGTGTCAAAATGACAAGAGATAACGAGCTGATAAAACTGCATAAGAGTAGCGCGGCGATATCATTTATTATAATTTAATATTTTTAGTCGGTCAAACGAATTCGAGGAGCGAATCACTCGAGCATTGTTAATCCATCTCCGGGAGTTAATCTCGCGGGAGCATAGTTAATCCCACAGGATTATGTAACGCCGCAGTGTTTAAGCGCCGGGTTCGTGAAACTCCTGTACGCTCGCCTAGATTTAGTAAATACCCGTGGTTTTCCCGGAAAAGATTTTTATCAATTCGATCTGCGAACACGTTATAGCCTTTCGACGCCTTTTCGGAGTAAATTTTGTTTATAGCTAACATTAACAGTCAATTAATTAATATATAAAATATATAAAATTTATATGCGTACAGGAGTTTCTTGCAAAAGTCTTGCAAAAGTCTTGCAATCTTTTAATATTTTTGTAAAAATATTCATTTTTCTACGTACACTCTACACGTAGCCTTGGCTAAGAGTAAAAAAGTGTTTTTAATAAATCTTGATTGTAATAAAAATAGCTGGGAATAAAAAGATGTAAAGATTTCAGAATCTCTACATAAAATAGCTATATTAAAGTAAAAATGAAATTATTAATTGAATATTTTAAAATTATTTAAAATTATTTTAAAATTGAATAGTAAAAAATTGTTTGTGATAAGTTGTGATAAGTCTCTCTCCCATTTCCCCTTTAATACCAAGACTTATTCTGGAATTAATGGACTGTTGATGATTATTTTCATGTCATTTTGATATCAATGCTCGCTTAATGAAATGCATTAGCGTTGCCCTATGCTGTCGGCAGTTGTATATCGTCTTGCCAGCTTGAAAAATTTCTATGCGATAAGGGTTGCGCTGTGGGATCAGTCTCGAATGGCCGTTTTATTTCTTAGAAACTTTCTCCAAGTGGAATTTGGTCACTAGGAATCACGTAAAGAATTGAAGGAGAAAGATAAAAGTCTTTATTATGCTAGATAAATCTATGTATGTCCGTTAGATTATCAATCAAGTGCAATGTCGCATTATGTACGAACGATATATTAAGATATTCATATGTGATTATTACGCGACTTTTATACGTTCTTATGTCACCATTTTATAACTGTAGTATAAAATATATGCCGAGACATGTATCATTTCGGCCGAGCATTCATCAAAGTAATACTTCGTGGAAAGATGAATCTTTCCAGATACCTTTTATTTATTGTTTCTCCCTGTATCTCCACTGTGTGTGCAAGCTGTTATTCCGCTTCCGGCGCCGATCGGGATGTTTCTGCCTGCTTCGTAAGACCGGTCCTCCGCATGGGAGCTTCGATATCTCGCGACTACCTGTAAAAAGAGTACAGATACGATTGCGGTTTACATACGCCACGCGAAAGGTCTCCGCCGTTATCTTCCCTTAGCGAACTACTAGAAAGTACCAGAGGCAACGGCCCTTATCGACTTCCTGGAACTCGTTAATGTCCCGCGATACTAATTAACGAGTCGCGCCAGACGTTTTGTCATCGTCTGCCGACTTTCCGGTGAAATTGTAGTCCGATGCGCCGCCGATGCGGCCGCGGCTTTCTTTGTGGAAAAGCGAATTAAGCTCCGCCATTTTATCTTTACCAAATAAGACGATCTAGATTCTTAATTACCGCGCGAGTATCGATCGAGAAAAATCTGGAGGAAAGCGAGGCACGTCTTTTCCGCGGATCCGGTTTGTTGGAATCCAACTGCACCACCCGGTTTGCATGTCAATACGGAAAAGAATGCAGGATGCACGAGCGGAAACGTTGCCGGAGAATCAATGTTGATTCAAAGCAAAAAGCTAACATACCGTGTAAGTCAGTTTCTCAATCATTTCCAGAATATATTTGAAATTATTTTCTTGCTACAGTAATTCGCGTAATAAATTTAAATTTTATTTAAAAGAAATATATAGATGTAATGCTAACTGCATTATCACATAAACATTATGTTAATATTGGATGATAAGAAAAGTGAATTGGTTTTTTTCTATCATCGTAATAAATAAATAAAAATAATTTAAAAAAGTCATTGATCATTATACGTAGAAAAATATATTTAAAAATTATAATTACTTATGAAATTACACACGTAATTATTCACGCTAAAAAATGTAAGTCTAAATTCAATTTCTAATAGTGATTTGTCTTCTGATATGCCTCTTTTAATTTTTTCCCTTGAACGTATCACATCCTCGAATAATTATTCGTTGTTTCGACTCGGTATCCTAAGATCCCAGTTTTAGTGATTGCGAGTTACCGAGATTCCCGGAGTCAAGCTGGTTTTGGTCCACAGGAGGCACGTCTCAATATTTGGGAAGATATAATCGGCTTATATAGTCTCGAGCCGGTAACTTAGATCCAGGCCCTACCTGTTCGCGTTCGCGTTCCATGGACGTGACACGTGAACGGGTCCGGATATCTTTTCAGGAGAATGAGTGAACAAGAGGCTTCGGAGAAGGAGATAACGGGAGCGAAAGGGGGAGAGAGAGAGAGAGAGAGAGAGAGAGAGAGAGAGAGAGAGAGGAGTAGAAACAAAGAAAGAGAGAGAAAGTGTAGGAAGGGAAAGAGGAAGAGAGAGACGGTAGGAAAGAAGGCCCCCACGAATCCGGTCGTATCGACTCAGTAAGGAACACGAGATTTCAATTACTCGGCTACCATTTCATCAAACCGAAACTTCAGCTCTCCCCTGTGCTGCTTACAGGATCCACCGAGGAAGCCGCCATGTCACCTCTAACGAATGACGAACGACGGACGAGACTGCATACCGGACGACTTCGTCCTCATTCCCTTCCTCCCGTCAACCCTTCTTCTTTGTCGGTTTTAGGGACCTCACGGAGATTATTCAGGAAACTAGACTGCGTTTTTTTCTTTTTCGAGCCACGCGCAAATTTCCGAATATAGGATGCTCCAAATAATTACTGAACTTTTCTCCAACATTAATTTCTTTTTTTAAATTTCATTTTTGAGAGAGAGAGAAAGATTAAATTTGAAATAGATTTAAATTTTTGAATCTAAAGTTATGCTCCTAAAATCGTCTTATTTTAATCAGAAAGTGACACATTATTATTTAAAATTTTGGAATTTAATGATAATTTTTAATGATAATTTTAATTTGTTAAAATAATTTAATATTTTATGTATAGTGTCAGCCGAATTTTGCTCGCGACCACGAGACCTGTATGGCTTCAATTAAGTTAAATGTCACGAAATTCGAGCGGAGAATAAATCCACGGTAATTAACAAGTCATAGCGAAAAGCTAATATGTCGACATATAGTGGCAGATATAACTGCCACGTTAAAGTGTCACTTTGTAAAATAACGGCAATATTTGTATATATCTAGTTATATCTATTTTTAAATAGGTTAACTGTTATATTTTTGACTCTTAACTATTGAAATAATTTAACTTTCTATTAAATGCATCTTAAGTGTGTCATTTACATTCTAACAAAGAGATAATTATATTACTGTAATAGATCAGATTATAGCAAATATGAATATTGAAGAAATGAAATTTATCTGTCTTTATTAACATTCGTTGAATACTAACTAAATTGATTGTTGTTGATGAAGTTTATATTTATTTCGAAAAAGTTAGTCACAAAACAAAAGCATCTATATTTTACATTCGATACGCTTTCGCGCATTCTGAAGAAGAAATAAAAGTAAGATTGGACTCTAGTACTTTTTCACTTAGTTTTCGCAACCGTTTGTCAACGTGTTAAAATTGTCTTCGTGAAGAGAGAAATCGTTCATCACTTGAGTTTAGAAAGTTTAGAAAGAAGAAACTAATTCTTTTGTTTTTCGCAACTTCTATTGCGAATAATCGACGCCGGGTTGTAAATCTATGCCCGTTATCTAGCTGGTGGATCCCGCGAGACATTATTATTACGCTCCAGTCCAAAACTGGGTGAAATTAAAGGAAAACAACGCGCCGTAGTTTAAACGCGCCATCGATAAGCCTGTGGACCGGACTTATTACTTTTTAATTAACGGCTGGCGCATTTGAAGCGTTTGTTCTTATCGACGGACACATTGTCGCGCTATTTTCCTATCCTTCTTTTTTATGCACCTCTTTTACCTTTTACTGCAATTGAACGATACAGTAGAAAGTGGCCGAAAATTCGAATTACGTCGCTCTGGAAGATATATGAAAACCACGTGAGAAAAAAGTCAATTATATTTTTTACGCAATCTAAAAGAGAGATATTCAGAAAGAAATTTCATATTTTCTTTTTTTTTTTTTTACAATAAATAATTATAATTTAAAAGCATATAGACAAAATGAGAGAAAATAAAAATATTTTATTAAAATGCTTAAAAAATTAATTAAATTTGAAATCTGAAAGATTTTAATTTAATCATAAATTTGCTGCTAGATATTGAATTTTTCCAACTCAATCAGCGTTTCCACGTCCACGGATTGTGCCGTGTAACACATTGATAAATGTCAAATCTGACGGGAATGCATGTGTCGTTAAAACGTGTATCCTCCGATTCATAATCGTTCATCGATAAAATCAGCTTGTAAACTATAATAAAAGTATAATGAGATTGTGCCACGTGGGCGGGGTACATGGGTCTCAATTATTTCGACGAGACGCTTTAGAGAAAAGAGATAGATTTCGGGGCGGGGAAAGGGAGAAGAGAGAGCACCGTGGATTTAGAGCGACGCCATTGGGGTTTTACGCTGGGTATTATTTTACAATTTTATAGGGAGAGACCGTGTTTCCGCGTTCTGAATTTTACAGAAGGCATATGTACCTCACCCCTTCGCCCTTTCCACCCCCGTTACATTTTACGCGCTTCCTCGTGCGGCATAAGCTACCTTGGTATAATCTCCAGAAGGGAGAAATTGTGCGCCTATGTTAGGTATCCAGTTTGCGAGTATATGGCTAGTCGGCGATTAATTGCGAACGTCGTGAATTCAAATTGCTGCGTTTCGAATTCAAATTCATTTTCTTCGCAAATGAGTGCGGAGTTAACTACGCGAGTGTTTATTGCTGCACCTGCGCTCGGTGCAAACACATGCATGTATAAATTTTAAATATCAGTACGGTTAAGATTACTGAGACAATTGATATGATCATTATTGTTAACGGTTTATAAGTTTGGATCATCATTGCATTATAACGTGTATATAAAAATGACATTAAAAATTATATTAAAATTATATTAAAACTATATTAAGAAGATATAATTTGGCAGTCCATTTGTTCTATATAACTTTAAATATATATTATGTATTTTATATATATATATATATATATATATATATTTTATATATTTTATATATATATATATATATTTTATATATATATGTATGATCCCATTTAAATAACATAATTTTTCTATTTCAAACACATAATTGTGCTCATAAATATAACTTCTTTTTTCAAATGAAATATAAGGATCGTTTGACATGTGGAATAAGATATGAACGCGTAGCAATTCCCTGAATATTTGCTCTTAATTTAACGATTTGTTTGCCGAGTACCCGGATGTGGAAAGGTCTGACGTCATTCTTATATGCATCAGCACGGTAATATTCTCAACATTCTCGCAGAATATAATTGTTGGTGAAGATATTTAAGACGTCGTTTTCCTTTTCGAGCACGCATATATTCTCTCTGTTTCTCTCTGGCACTCTCTCTCCCCATTTCAGTCTGTCTCCGCCATAATAATTGCAACGATGAGAACGATGAATGCAAAGTCATTCTCCGCGCTGTGGCACGTTTTATTGCGACGAAATAATCAGTTAATTTCGCGACGAACCGCTCTCCCTTTTTTTACAACGAGCTTTAAACGATACTTAGTCATCGTAATGCGCTAATAAACAAATGTGATGGTTATTTGTTCGCATTTTTCGTTTACCTTTAATTTAGCTGGCTCATACATGCTGCTCATGTTGAACATTTATAAAAAAATTTTATTTAGCATTAATAACTTCTTACATACATCTTATTACATTATATCTTATTACGATTGATACGTATTAAATAAGATCGTACTTATAGAATTTTCTAATTTAACCTAAACCGTATATATAAAGATTAAAATTTTCTTCAGATCCCATTATGCAATTTGGACTAGTCTTATACGTTAATAATAATAGTTTCAATTAATCTTAATTAAATTTATTTTAATTATCGTAAATAATAATACTAATTACAATACTATATATGGACGAACAAAATATAGAGTCAGCATCGGTTGCTGAAAAAAAGTGAATTCTATTATCACATATTTTTAACGATACAACACGTACAGATTCAATTAAGAGCACGATCCCAATGCAATTTTTGGCGATGTCAACACAAATTCAAATGTCTCGGCGCATTTCGTCAGATCTCGAGGCTCACGGTGCCTCAGCCCCGCGCATTTCGCGAGCCGTCGACGCAGGAGAGCGGCCTTCGCGAGATGGAACGAAGGGCTGCTGCATGCCCTCGCTCTCCCGCGACGAATTTACCGGTCGGACGAAATTCAACTGTCATTCCAAATAACTATTTACAACTTGCCCGAGAAGCCAAGGCATTCTTGCATACGAGAGTACGCGCGCATCGGCTTCTGTCTGGGTTATACCTGGGTTTCGGGCTCGCCGGAGAAGAGATCCACGGAATTCGGGCCCGCCTGCATTTTGCCTGCAGGGCGGTCTGCCCTCATTAGACACCACTCGCTCGCGCACAGACACGTACACGCGTCCCTCAGCGTGCAATCATCCTTCGAGATCTCCGTCATTCCCTCGAATGACTTTTCGCCTTTCGTGCTGCGCGGGTCCCGGCCCGGGGCTCGGGGCCCGGCGCACGCCCCCAGTGGGACCCGATAGCCGGAATAAAATCTGTCCTTTTCGCCCCCTCGTTTCGTCCACGATTACATCCTGCGAGAATCATTATCTATAATCATTATTTGGAACGGTTTCAAGTTTGTATGCAATATGCGACTGTGTCTCGAATCTCTCTCGAATCTTTTATTCCGCAGAGACATGAATCGTAATTGTGATACTCATTGTACTCAACGTATAGAAAATTCATATTGTTCGAAAACCTCACGTGTGTATGAGTTTGCAAGATGAGCCAATATTTCCTGGAAATCATATGAAATCAACTGATTTCTTGGAAATCAAGAAATCAGCTGATTTCACGTGAGAGATTTAATCCTTCATATGAATGATGCGATGTAACAAAACTTATAATTCTGAAAATGTGCCATGCGTTGCAGTTTCGAAAGGAGTCAACAAGAGCAAACAGGAATATTTTTCGCAATCAGAACGACTCACGATCAGCCAAGAATCTCCGACGATACGCATCCCGGCGTGGATGCAATCTCTCCCTTGCGTTCCTTTTTAATTCGCCTTACCTTCCTTGATCTCTGTGTCTCTTCCCAGGTTGTCTCTCCAGTCGATCGTTCATTCGGATATTGCCAAATATCTCGAGCGGATAAGGCAGCGGGGCTGTCTCCGCGGTGCTTTGTCCGGTGTGCACAATGGCGCACGACGGGAGAATAATAAGAAACCGGCAGATTCTCGATTGAAGCAACAGAGGGGATTGTGGAAGGAAAGACGAGAGACGGAGAAAGAAAGGAAAGGAAAATGAAAGTTTTGGGCGGCTGCGAGAAACAAAAAATAAACCCTGAGATACGACCCATATTTGTATATTCCTACCTCATCTCCCATTCTCTTTCTTCAATCTTCCCTTGCTACGATTTGCTTCCTCAAGATGCGATCGAAGAATAGAATATTTTTATTATAGAATATTTTTATTATAATTAAGTACTAAATTAACACAGGAATTTTATTAAAAGTTCTATTAAAATTTATTTAACTCTGGAGAAAATATCAGGTGGCACTTGACACAGTCTTGACAGCTTGTTCCTCAAGAACGACATACGTTCTGCAGGACTACCGTACTTACGCAAAAACGCCGGCATACCTGTCAGAATGCATCGAATTCACGGTCGACTCGAGCGAATCCAACAGCACGTATTGACGTGGCAATCATAATACATGTACGAATGCTCAGTCTATCGGAATGCGTTAGTGACAAGAAACGCCTTTCTCGAACGCACGATCAGACCCCGCGGCTACCTCTGACATGCATAATTGGAATCGTTCTTCGATGACGTCAGATACGACATAGGCGATGTCACGTTCTACAATCACACCTATTTATTATATATATATATATATATATATATTACATGTAATTTTCTTTGCATATTGCACATAATCTTAACATTTTATGTTGACATATATTCCGAAAAGTAAAAATAATCTCATGTGTGCCAGATGTTTTCTTTAATATCACATAAAATATTTTGAAACATTTTGATAATTAAATTTCTCACGTTGCACATTTTGTTAAAAATTTATGAAATTCATTTATCATTAAAAATGTAATACTTTTTATATACTTATTATTTTATTTAACATAACATGTAGCATAAAAATGGTGGTTTCCTTATAAATTTCTTATAAATTATTAATTACTAAAATAAGTCTTAAATTCTAGATTTTCAGACTGAATGTAAAGATGCTATTTATAGCACAATCTACTAATGAAAGATCGGATAATTATGCGTAATCTTCAAAGGTTATTCGTCCAAGTACGTGAGAGATGCATCGTCGGAATGACGAGTAAAACGCCTAATGTACCATAAGTTGTTGCCATTCTGAATGAATGGAAAGCACAGAAAGCACAGAACTGACGTTATTATCCAGTCGTCAAGGATATTATTAAAGCTATTATTAACTTCGTAATTATACGCAAGTATATGCCGAGCTCTTTACGAATGTGACGAACGTATTCTGCTGAAGCACTAACTTATCTATCACTAAATGCGAAACACGAAATATCTTTATCTTCTCTATTTTATTCTTAAACACAGTGCGCTAATGTGTTATCTTCTTATACTGAACATACTTCTTATTGAACTTATTTTTTATGATATCCGTAAATGGGTTTCGAAATGGTGCACTTTGTCATGCAGTATATATATTCATGCAGTATATTTGACTTAATAAATTTGTAAATGTGCCCTTCATCTAAGGGCGCTCGATTTTGATTAAAACAGTACGGAATCAACCGCGTAATGACTGTTTCAAATCTGGCGAAACCGCGAGGACGGGTTCCCACATTCGCGCCGAATTCACGTCCCGCCGTGCCGAACCCGCTCTTCTCTATAAACCTGGCAGAAAATCGCAGCAAAAAACATCACAAAGCGACTTTGTACATACACGGTGGTTCATTTCAGCTTGGCGAAATACACACCGCCGATCTCTCGACACATAGTCGATATTCCGCAGTTACGAGCACGTAACCTCTGTCCGTAATAACTCTCTCGATCATTCCCCCCTTTTTTTTTTCCTTTCCCTTTCCTTCTCGTTCTTTCTCCCCTGCCTGGCTCGTTTCACTCTTGTTCTCTTCGGAGGTCCGAGAGAACCTGCCCCCATTGGTCGGTGCGCCGATGCTTCTTCGTGGTGGACTCTCTCGGCTCGTTTACCGTTTACACGAGCAACACACCGTTCCGGTCCCTTACCGATCTTGTTGTTGCGATAGCATCGCCGAACATACGTGGACACGTTTTGTCTTCTAATGATCCAAATAGAAATTATTCCGGGCCGCTTACGGAGCTCGATCCACGACATTCCAGATGCATTTCATAATGCTCGAGAATATTTGTCAGGACATTTTAATTAATAATAATTCAAACACATAATTAAATAAAAAATAAATTTATTTATTGAAAATTGAGTTATAGATAGAATTTATCTAAATATATTACGATAAAATAAAAAAGAAATTGCAAAATGTTTCTATAGAATAATACATATATAAATAATTATTTGTATAGAACAGATAATTAAATTTAATATAGTTATTAATATATAAATTATGTGTGCATGTGTGTATGCATGTGTATGCATGTAGAAAAAATTAACGACATATATAAAATCTAAAGGTAAAATTAAATAGAGAAGAGCGGATTAACTCCACTCTTTCCATATAATCCAATATTTCTTAGCCCACATTGTTTCATCGATATTCAAAGTGACATTATCGTGTCAACCATTAATCCACTCAAGTAGGATGCTTTCTCTCCGTACTTAACCGCAAGGAAATTCCAGCTGTCTAGTTCCACGCGGTGGAAAGACAAATATCGGGTGCTTTTCGAAATTTACGAGAATTTCGAGCGTCGTTCTCATAAATCGACGTGCTTCTCCTCGAGAGACAAAACAAGCTGGCGACACGTGAAAGAGCAAAAAGAACCAACTCTGGAGAGTGAGACTATCCAGAGCCGCGTCGCGTCGAGAGGCGTCGAGATGCTAAAGTGGCGAGCTCCGCGGAGGGAGAGAGAGAGAGAGCCACGTTTTAACGGTTCGCGGGATTCGTTTTACGGGACAAGTCCAGAGAGATGAGTCTAGAAGCTCAGTGAGAACCGAAAAAATCGTCGTAAATTTCAAGCAGCACGCGTGCCACCCCGTCTGGCAATCGGAAGCAATTCAACATACGGTTCTACGAGGCGTACGATAGAGGAACACCCACGAATATGAAGATACGTACTTTTTGAATCACTAGTTTATCTCATTACGTCTCACTTCTTGTCGAGAATTATTAATTGTTATAAAATATATATAAAAAATGAATTTTATAACAATATAATGAAATATCGATATACAATGAAGTTATTTTTTTTAATTGTATTAAGAATCAGTGTCAATGAAAAAACAATATTATATGAATTATCGTTAAAATAATTAAATGTGACATTATTTTTTTCGAAGCATCATAACTGTTTATCTATTTTAATCCGAGAATGAAATAATTTATGACAACATAGAGAAAACGTTTTTATAGCTTCGTGGATAATCCCTTTGCTATTTCATGCACTGAAGGGAAAGTACACAGGATATTTTTCAAATTTTATCCAGCGCATTAAAAATCGTCCGCAGAGAAGCGTTAAAAAGACAGACGAGTGAACCGTCGTAAATTCAAAACAGACACGCGTGCGCGCACACGACTCTCTTGTCAGTTGACATCGGAAGTAATTTATAAATACGTCTCTCTGCACGGCACGTGGCAGGAAAAAGAACTCTATTACAAAAATCTGTCCGATTTCTTCTCCATCGATGCCATTTCTCGATGAATCGTTCGCCACTGTAATAAATAATCGCATAATTCGTCGAGCTCGGTCAAATGTATCGGTCGCTACTTTGTCTAGTAATGCCTTCCGATCTAATCGCGCGCTATTATTTTGATGTACGACATGAGAGCGCGACGAGGAGAGGGAAGAGAGGGAGAGAAAGAGAGGAAGCCAGATCCCATTTCACGGAACACGAGCCGCGATTGTATTCGCGAAACAATGCGAATGTTATCGTAAATTACGAGCACTTGAAATACAACGGGGTAAGAGGCGAAGGGAGACGAGACGAGTGGTGCGGAAATAGAAAAAATCGCGGAGGATCGTAAAAGCGGTAACTGGAATGGCGATATGTAATACACCATGTCGTGCTGTCCATCGAAAATATAAAAAAAAGAAATCGAAATACGCTACAAGTGCATCTACGAAAATGAACACCGTGTATTTTAATATTTTTAAAAATTAAATGCATTTAAATCTCGAGCGTGTGGCTTGACATCGCATTAATCTTCATTAGAAGGAATCTACTTCAAAATTGTATCGCTAATTTTATAAAATGCATTAATTTGTTGAGTCTCGAAATATTAAATCCATTTCTCTTTCTCTCTCTTTTCCTTAAAAATAGAATTTATATATATGTATATATATTTAAAACTATTCGTAGAATATCTTTTTTTTTTTTGGAAAGCATTCAGCACACTAGGATTCCGAGTCACTTGATGCTATCTAATTTCACAAAGCTCTCTCTCTCTCGCGGCTTCTGTCGGAGATTCGGCAAATTTTTCTTTTCAAAGCGCTTCGCAAAGCGCACAACGGAAACAGTGGCGGAACAGTTTAAACGGCAGAAAGCGACATCCATCCGTGTCCTCGACTCTCAACTGGACAGGGATGAATGGAGGTATAAATGTTTGGCGTGCTTCTGCACCCGAGCTTTGTATCCGTGCACGCGCACCCCGCACGTGCGTGCAGCATCCGTAGCTGGCGCAGCAGCGTGCGACGGACGTACGTACGCACACCAACATATTGATTCACGCGCGTGTGTTGCACGACACATTGAGTGTACACGGTCCTAATATTTGTATCATCCACGTGGACGTTGCGTTCCCTTCGCACGGTAGGATCAACGGCAAGCGTGATTCATCCTGCTCGATCATTCATATAGGAATAATAGAATGAGCTCTTTAGCCATTTGGCAAATTCGAATAAATAAATAAACTGAGAAAAGGGGTCTGTCTCTTGTTGAAATGCTGAGGAACGAGCACAATAGAGCACAATATAATAAAAATTAGTTTTAAATCAAGTAATATAGCTGAGATGGTGAAACGTAACATTTTCTTCTTTTGCTCATTTCGCTAATTTCGATTTTAGTTAATCAATTGAATATTGCAACTTTTGAATTTATTTTGGCTGAACTTTTTATAGCATTTTATTATGTATGTTTACATAAAGTTAAATCGTCATCATTGAATTAATTAGTTGATTTTGTACTAATATTTTAATAATATTTTAATAATATTTAGTGATACTAGACATACAAATAATTAATGTTTTCTAACATAGTTCCTTTAATTACTATTAATATGCAATAGCAATATCAATGTAAAATTTAAAAAAAATGAAAAATAATGCTGCAATAAATAAAAATGAAGGCCAATGGATATATGATTACATACAGAGATTTTAGCGTGAAACAAAGACAATCATTTTGCTGTGGAATGTTTCGGCGTGGGAATCGCAGATGTTACGCGATGCCTTCCACTGAGAAACGATTTCCGGGCAAGGAAAGTGATCTTATACGATGGTGGGTTTTAATTCCATTAACCTTGGCCCAGGAAAACGACCCCTGGTACCGCGCACGGTTTAATTACCGTGCGTCCATGATTACGCTGATTGCCAACACAAATTTTTTTCGAACGCTGGAATGGCATCGCGATAACTTTTTTCGACAATCTTCTTCTCAAGCGCTATTAAAGCATGCCAGGTAAAGTGAAAATAAGATTGATAAATGGAAATTCCTACGTCGTGCAACGAGAAAGAGAGACGTGAAACGCTGGATAGAAATCTAACGATCAATCTCGGATAATCCGCGCTTTGGATGTGCTCCGCTATATTTTTCATTCATTTCTCAGTACGCTCACAAATCAACAAATGTAGATAAATATAAATGCAACTTTACTGTCACGTGTCAATTTGCCAGAGATGAATAGTCCTAAAATCTAATTATTAACATTGTGTTGTATTAATCGTATTTTATTAGTGTTGTGCAAAAAAGAAAATAATATTAAATGATAGCGACAAGTTTTTTATTACTCTGAGTTTTAGTAATATTGTTGTAAATAATCAACGTACAATATGTAATATGTTTCAATCGTTTCTCATCCAAAACAGCCTTAAAAGCTGGTTTTTAGTATGTTTCTGAAGAAACGGAGTAGACCGGAAACATCTTGTACCCTCAGCTTCATCGTTCACGTTGAAGAAACGATACGAGGCGCGCGATATTTTAGGACGCGAAAGGGACCGGCACGGTGACGTTCGTTCAACTCGCTATAAAGAGCGAGTTTTTATTATTATTACCGGCGATTAAATAACTTAAGCGCCGCGTAATTACGCTAACATATTGACAATTTTTGCGTAATATTCCGTCGACCGGGCGACGTATTTTTTGAAGAAATTACACGAGATCTCGAGAGCTGGACTGATCGGTCGGCCGACGGATCGTATTTAGTCTGCGCCTGCGTGTATAAAGTATACGCGAGATATGAGGCATAACTGTCAAATGCCTTCTAATGATGATGACGATTATGCACTTTGATACGAGACGAAGTAAACGCGCGTGTAACATAGCATGCGTAACGCGCGTTGTAACCGTTTACGTGCGTCGCCATACAATCCGATCATGAAATGGACTGAAATTATTGAGCGGAAGAATCATTAAGGAAATCATCTTGCGTTAGATAGTTTTATTTTGCATACTTGGCTACCGCTATCTTTTTCATCTAATTAGTTAAAACATCTGCTGGAACGCATGAGTAATCTCGAGGTACGCAAAGTACCACGAAATAATTGCTGCAGCTGTTACTTTAGATTCCTGTGCGTCTTATAATGTTACTGTGGCATTTAATTGGTTAAAATATGGCTTATATATACACTTTGGAGATTTAATTAATTCTAAGATGAATAGACATCGCATGTGAATTATTGAATAAATTATTTTTTTGCATTATATAAAACTACTTATCGTATCTATATCTCTGCAGTAAGTACTTTTGTATGTGTAACATTTTTGTTAATTGAGTAGTCTCATTATGTCATATTATTGCATAGGATTTTATGATTGCATTTTATGGTGGATTGAAACGAGAAAGCATTCTTGCGCTTCTCATATTAATTCCTATAAATATTTGTGCATTTATATATCTGTATTTGACTCTCACTCTCTCTCTCTCTCTCTCTCTCTCTCTCTCTCTCTCTCTCTCTCTCTCAGCCATCTTTATCTTACTAAACGGATAGTTGTAATTAGATATAATAAACACTACACCGATATTATTGTTATTTAAGAAATAAATGTTCAAATAAAGAATACGTAAAATAAAGTAATGTGAATTAGTTTTTTTTGTTTTGAAGAAAGTTTTTGCAAAGATTATTGTAGTATTGAAAAAAAACTCTTTAGAGATTTCTGGAAAATCCATAGCGCTTTTAAATTGTTGGCTTACATAAATCATTGCTTGCAATATTGCCATCAGTCGTGCTACACAAGTGCTGCCTGAGTATCTTAAAGTTCAATTTGCGAGTAAACCTTCTTCCCGCACGCGAACTTTTGACTTCATTTAAGTTGTTTCATTTTCACTACAACCAAGTTGTTCCTTGAAATTTGCTCCGAATGCTTTGCATTCGCTACCATGTAGTCTTTAACTTTTCCAAGCATTCGAGGTCTACGAAATCTACGCACGTTTCTGTAATTTCGTAAATTAATGTTTTCGATATTCGAATTCTAAATAAACTTAGTCAATCAGATTCGATAATAATGAAATATAAGTTGGTTATAAATCATCAAATCGACAAAGAAATTTGCGTTCGCAAAATTTGCACTTTAGAATTTATTTATTTTAATATCTTACTATAAACTTTCTTATCGAGCGGAGATTTTGCATTTATTCGAGGTATTTCTTTCCGAGCGTGGAGGATAAAACTCGTTCTCTGTCTGTGCGTTGAGCGGTCAAACCGATCCAAAGACATGATATCTTTGATGGTAGTTGGAAGAGCATGCCGACATATAACGTGAGAAACGAACGGCTGCAAAAAGAGCGACTACCCCTGTAATCCCCGCCACCATTGCTGTCGCGTCTGACTGTGTTCAATAACTTGCTCGATTACCTCTCATGATACTTACAATACTAATATGTAACCTTCGATCATTTAATCGTTAAAAAATTCTAGAAGAAAATTTTTATCTGCTATAAGAAGCGTTAGTCCGCAGAATTTATATTCTACAATCCGTATTTATTGTCAAACAAGTCTTTACGCATAGAACAACTTGCGGATTTATCAAGCGGAATGTTACGCCGGCAATTTCTGGAAGATAAATGTCTGCATACGCTCTGTGGATTTCTACTAGTGATGCCGGATCTCTATAAGATTTCGCGGTCTGCTTGCATGTATTCACAACGTCGAATCTTGCTTTCGATGTTGTGCAAACAAACACATCTGTCGGTTACATAAATCAGTTGTATCACGTTAATTGGCACATGTTTGATTAACTTTCAGTTTAGCAAAAATGTACCACAGCACTGATTGAACGAATTCTTTACATCCTTCTAAAATAATTATGTTTATTATATGTTTATTATATATTGAAATTAATTTCGGATTTTATTATTTTTTAACAATACTTCGTATATTCCATTCATGTATTTATAAATATTTTCATGCGCGAAATATTTTTTCTTTATACTTATTTTTAGCTCGCATGACATACTATTATTTATTATTGTTTGTTAGATATTAAGTTTTTCTTTTTTAAAATAATTAAAAATAATAATTTTATTAATAATTTTATCATACACACATATTCGTGCACAAATTTATTAAAATCTTTCCATTTTACATATGCCAATTTAATTTTTAAGATTAACAATAACAAATCATCTAACGTAATAAAGAACACGTTTACGTTTTAACGTAAATACGGCGAGTGTAACCGCGTCGAAGTATTTTCGCCTTGATCCGGATTAGAGCTCGTTCGACAAAACGAATGCATCTGTTTATCCGTTTCTTAAACTACTTTAGTCCAATCGTTTACGGAATTTATGGCGAACCGCCGACGATGCGAATCGATTCGGGCGCGAATCTCGTGTTAAACTGCGGCGCAAACGGGATTTCGCATTTCTGCTCGCTCACGAACGATCTCAATGAGCTATCGAGATAGCTGAAAAAAAAATTATTCGATCATAAATGGAATAAAGTAAGCAAGACTAACATAAAGCATATTTAATAAAAATATATCGTACTGCGCGAAATAAATTTTTGGTTTAGATTTTAAATATTATAATATTTATATAATTAAGTAAAATATTTATCTCTAAATACAGCGGTTGAAAAATATGAACGTTATATGTAAGTTCAAGGCAAAAACAATTGATATCAGCATTAATGAAGTATTACTGAATAATGTAATCTAGATTTAAGCAGAATGAATGCGAGTTAATTTTTGTTCATTCTGGATGTGGCGGATCCCAAAATAATGCGACAGTCGGCGACGTCTAATTTCCCGGCTCCGCGTATGTGAGATTGTGTAGCAGGATTACTGTCCGCTCGTAAAACACTGCGAGATTTTCTGTGATCCGTTCCTGCCACCGTATAACAACTAACAGGAGAGACACGGCGGAGGTAAAAGCCTACTGTTACCTTGAGCTACCTTGAGCTCGATCTTGCCCTTCCGCATCCATTTTCGTCGTCCGAAAAAGACTCAAGCCGTACAACAGTAAAATCATGAAATGAATTACTTTAATTATAATTCTTAAGATAAGAATTTTATTACGAGTGGAATTTATTTTCAAATAATATTTTTAAACGCTTGATTATAATGGATATTTTATAATTGACATACGAATGGGCGAATCTTACAATTTATTAAATAGCTGAATAAATCTGCAAGCGACAATATGTAGCTGTCGTGCACATGCATCATATATACGAGACGGTAATTCAA
The DNA here is from genome assembly GCF_055798465.1 of Pogonomyrmex barbatus. Lineage (NCBI taxonomy): Eukaryota > Metazoa > Arthropoda > Insecta > Hymenoptera > Formicidae > Pogonomyrmex > Pogonomyrmex barbatus. The sequence continues at coordinate 3,827,922 of NW_028297112.1, read as the reverse complement.
GATTACAATACGCTCACATAACGTCAAACCCTTTCGTCCGATTTCGCGAGATCTTTTGAGACGTTCGATTCTCAATGTAAAGCGCAGAGTCATTCGGGACGAGAGTCGACAACGTGGCTTTTATATTATTGTCATTCGATGTAACTCCATGTCGGGTATTGCGTGAAGCGGCGCGGCGGGTCCGGACGATTAAGCAATAAACTATTTTATCTTCCATCTGTGCAGCGCCGGATGAGAATTCCGCACAAACAGTCCGCCGGCATCAGCTGACGGACGATGGTCCACCTTGGTTCGTGGCGGACGGGTTCGGCGAGGCCGTGATGTGCCCCGCGTCGTGGGGCCCAAGCTCGGGCCCGGCTCGCTCGGTTTCCCAGCGCCGGCGATTGCACGCAACCGGGACCCTACGCCAGGCCCCGAGTTCGATCGCTTAGTGTAATCCAGTCGGTAAAGTGTAAGTGGTTCACCTTGATAGGGCCTCCTTTACCTCGGGGCCCTTCGTCCTCACTCCCCCCCCTCCTCCCCCTTCCTCCCCCTTCCTCCGGTCCCTTCGAGATCCCATCGTTGCTACCTTCTTCCATCGGGTCTTCTTTCCCCCCCCCCCCTCCAACCTCTGGCCATCACCTTCCTTCTCTCCTGTCCCTCATTCTCCTGCTCTTCCTCTCGCATCCTTCTCGCACCCGGAGGGCCCTGGCAAGGCTGTGCGTTTCCTCCTTGTGACCTGAAGGCACCACGGGCTGGCCCGCCCATTTGTAGCGCCCATGTCTGCGACCAGCCGCCCGCGGAGCAATACACGATTCGCGTGTGTGCGTGCATGTGAGAATATATGTGCCGGTCAAGTCGCACCGCTGAAATCCTTGAAATTTTTGATCGATTCTACATGAGTGTTTGACATATTCAATCAAATTCATATTTGATTAATTTCGGATAATAAAAAAGATTCGAATTATTAAGTTGGAAATTAAATATTAAAAAAGCAAATAGCATCGTTGAATTTTTAACGTTCAAAATTGTAGAAATTTTAAAATGTTTTAAAGTAACAAACGTTATTCTGAAGTTCCTAGAGTTTGATTCTTCAAGCTTAAAAGCTAAGACTTTTAAATCTTCTATTTTTTTATGTCTTAAGATTTGAGATTTTACTTTTATAAATTTCTCAATGTACTGTTTTTTAGATCTCCAAATTGATTTGATGAAGCCTTTGAATTTTCTTGTATCTTTTTCTACTAATCTTAGTGTCATTTAAATTTCGATTTTCCATATTTTTATGTTATTGTACACATTATCATATACAAAATTCTTTGAAATTTTATTCGAATAATAATAAAGTAATTTCACAAGATACTCTATCGATTGTGACACCTTCCAGACATCTTTGTCTTTCTGCCATTAGAGAAATGACATAAGGCAGAGCAGCGTGCCTAAACGTACATTATAGATGCGCGTCGTACGTGCCGCTGAAATTTTTTTATACTAACGTAGCCGGTAAGAGAGAAAGAGAGAGAGAAAGAGAGAGAGAGAACGAAAAAGACAGAATGAAACGTGAGTCAGAGAAAGACCGAGAATGCAAAATATCGTGCGCACATGCCCTGTCGTAATTGCAGTTTGCGTTTCTCACGCGAGAATCTTCGATGTGATCTTCGGCTTCGTACAAGCTGCCGCTGTAAGAGAAGACGATAATTCCCTACGTACGATAAAAGCATCCGATTTATGTTGCACAATTGATGATTCCGACAGATTTTGGCAAAAGATAAAACCAACCTACTTTGAAATACGTTGAAGATAAGTAGCATTCTCCAAGACGATAGTGACAAAATTAATTCGTTAATGTTTTATTATATTTTAATACAATAAAAATTGAAAATCAAATTAAGCAAATTTAAAATCCAAGTTTCAATCTCTTGAAGAAAAATAAATATGTATTAATTAAAATTAAATTAAAACACATTTATTCTATTAACTCTCACTTGAATATGCTGTATGTCTATGATATTATACATAACATTAATGATGCTTAGCGATATCGTTAATATTCAATGATTTATATTAATATAACAAATAAAATTGATATTAACATTCAGATCTTTTTCGATCCATCGTATTTAGTATATGTTGTTTTTCTGTAATAAATGATATAAAAAATATATTTTTATATTTGTTTAGTCTTTCAATTATATTATATTATATTATATATATTATAAAATTAAAAATACGAATGTTACATATTCAAGCCATTCTTGACCCAAATTGAAATGTTATAGTTCAATTCAATACCGTAGAATTAATGATGATTAGATCACGTTTATATATCCAAAGTGCGATTACTTTCTCAAATAAAGTTCTTTCTCAAAAAAAGTTAAGGAATAGCTAAGAACATCGATAAGAACATCGATAAATACCTGCAAAATAATTGCATCGAGTAATCCAACTTTGATGATCCCTAAGCTTTGAAACTCCCTCGCACAAAGCGTTCCCTTTGAAATGATTCATCCAGCACGATAATCAAGGATGAATCGTATAAACTCGCATCAAGCGAATCGTAATGAGAACAAAGTAAGGCTTACACTTGTAATACAACAACGATGACGAGCCAGTTGCGCTCCAAAGACGTTTGTTAAAAGCTATCCACGATTTCTTCGGAAAACAGAAACTCGAGTCGAGAATTCGTTACGTTACGTTAGCCGAGAGGTGACATCACGAAACACTGGAATCGTGGCTATTGATCAGTCCGAAAGGAATAAACCGATCAGTCTTGACGAGTCCTCTCGACAAGGGAGGGAAGGAAAATGAAGAAACAAGGAGGCAGCTGGATTGCGTGTACGTGCGCGGAAGTGAGAAAGATCGATCGCCATTATAAAAGTTTTAATCGCACCGCCGGTCGCTGACAAAAAACGTTTCCGCCGTCCTCTCTCTCTCTCTCTCTCTCTCTCTCTCTCTCTCTCTCTCTCTCTCTCTCTCTCTCTCTCTCTCTCTCTCTCTCGAGTTGCCGAGGTGTGCCTGATGGCGGACGTGCGGGGTTACCGCGAAGGCTAGGTTGATAGGTAAGTAAGTAACGTCTGGTTTGAGTCCACCACTAAAGATTAATGGGCGCGTTTTTCGCAGCGGAAGTAAATCGTCGCTTCACAGGAACGTCAAACCGTCCATCGGCCGCGACTGATTCCAAGATCGAGCGTGTCGCTGATTGTGCGCATCGGAATTTTGCCGATTATAGTCTGCCATCTGTTGCTCGCTTTGTTGAATTGACTCGATTGCATTAGGGCAGAATCCGAAACAGAACTTGCGAACTCAAAATGTCCGAACAGAAGCGAGATACTCACTCCAAATTTTAATAAAGATTTAAATCCTGATGAGAAAATCTTTTTAGAAACACATTCGTTACCTTTATATTTTTTTAAATCTTATATTTAATCCGTTTAAAATAGATCTCTGGCAGTAGAAGTTTAAATTATTAAATTTTAATTTAAAGTTTCTCTCTCTCTCTCTCTCTCTCTCTCTCTCTCTCTCTCTCTCTCTCTCTCATGACATTTCAACTTTATCAAATAGTACAATTGAGATTAAAATTAGTTCTGACATATTTTTTTAATTCATTTAAAGGCTATCCGTTAAATTGTATATCCGACGTATTTCATTTTATTATTAGAAATATTTTTATATATATACTTTATGTATACGATCCTATATTCGCTTGTTGACGACAGGCAAGTCGGATATCTGAACATGACGTTAACTCAACCGTTGCTGAGTAGAAACTGCATAGGTGGTGAAGAAAGGTGCCGAAGCGGCAGAAAGGGCAAACGGGGTACTAAACTATGTTCGAACTAATTACTGAAGTTCTGAAACGGGCAGTAAAACTATTATACAAACGATATTTACAGAGTCGGACCATCCGTCGTTCTGATCTCGCTTCTCTCGTCTCTTTTCTCGTGTTTCTTCACACGAGTTCACGACTGACGTGACTCTTTTTGCATGACGGCGAATGGCGCGAAAGCACAACGATAAAGAAATAATTGGTCCCTGTGGAAACATAGGAACGGGGATATAAATTGATTTCCATTTTGTGTGTGTGTGTGTGTGTGTGTGTGTGTGTGTGTGTGTGTGTGTGTGTCACATCACTGAATTCTCATAAACAAAAATCTGTTATATGTTTTAAATAAATTAAAATTTGACTTAAAATTAATAATTCTTAATCAATAATTTAAAAATCTTGTCTTACAATTATAGTATTTATAGTAGTACAAATCTGCATGATTTTGCGGCAGGAATAATTCCTTTTACCATTTGAGAAGTTTTTAGATTATTGAAATATTAAAAAAAATTCTTTTTTATTATATTTAAATTAATATAAATTTTGCTATTAAAAAAGTCGAAAATTTACAAAATGTGAATGAAGTTTTTTATTGAAGAGAGGTTGATGGTTTCAGAAACAATATATGTCAATGGATTATCGCGGCGAGTCCTCATCGTGTTTCATCCTTAAGAAGCGAGTCGGTCCGAAACGAAATGTCGCCCGTTGGATTGAATTATTTCATGCCATCGTTGTCTTTCCGAATGGACGTATCGAAAGCCACCGATGGCAGCAAAGGAGAATGATGATGAGAAGGAGAAGGAGAAGCAGAAGAGGATGAGAAATAAAAGAAGGATCACTCGATGGTCTATACCTCCGGCTACTGCATACGCATTTATTATAATCCACGAAATCCCGAGGAGAAGATTCTGCGAGTTACCTTCCACGCTGCGGACAGGATTGAAGCGGCTGATAGAGGATGATGGGGTGGGGGCAAAAGGGAGAGGGAGGAGGATTCTCTTCCAAAGAGAAAATATATCGTCGAAACAAAAGCAAGATGAGCTTCCCTCCATATGAGCAAAGGTAGAGAGCGAAGTCGGCGAGAAACGAGGGAGGAGTTGAGGAGGGAATAAAGAGGAAGAAGACCCGGGTCGAGGAGGAGATAGCCTTCTTCTCTATGGTAACCTCAATTTTTGAGCATAACTCATGCGCGAGCGAGCCGCGTTTAAATCTTCTGTCCGAATAATAAGAGGAGAGCATTTACTTTGAGGCTACTGCGGTGACAACCAATCCGGAGCCTGTCTGGGGAAGGAATGAGAGGAGGATAGAAAGAGGAGAACACAAGAGAAGGAAGGGAAGGCGGTGGCGATGGAGGGGCACGTTTGGCAAGGCCGAAGGAATCGTTATTCTTCACCGGGTTGCCAACCCGCGAGATGGTCCTTTGATTTCACCGATTCTAAGGACAGTCAAACTGCTCGTTTCGACGTTCGCTCGCATAGCCAAATCTAGATGCTTACATCTAGATGCTTACTTCTGTCTGTGTGGTAGCTGAGTCCAGCTTCTCTTGAAAACCGAGATTTCTGTACTGCTAGTTTGTAGGTATCAACTTCACGACTAAGAAAGTTCTTCGAGCATATTCATGAATCATTCACGAGTTTATTACTAGCCTACCTTTTACTTGCACCCTTCCGAAAATCTGAATGAAAGCCTAACTGCGAAAGCGTTTGACGTATACTCGCGCGGATGCGACATTTGCTTGAAAAAAATTCATACTACTAACTTCTCCTCGTTTTCATATTTTTCAGAACATGGCGCAAACATGAATAAAATGTCCTTCCTTGCGACTCTTGCAATTTTTCAGATGTCCATTAATGTGCTAATCCTCATTAGCCCCCGTATCTCCATTAGTCTCCGTCAGAGAGAAACAGAGAGAGCTCGTGTGCGGCTCCCAGTTTACGCTTTACAGGACATTAACATAACGCGTCTTTCCCGAGCACTCCATCGAGAGCTGACGTCAATTAATATGAAATCGTTTGCCGAGGGCATGAAATGGATTCCGTCTGGAACTCGAATTACCGGTTCTCTCGGTGGTGCAACAAAATAACAATCGAGTCGCGCGTGTCTCATTTTATATATATACGCCCATATATTCGTCGTAATAGCGTTACTATTTCTCCGACGATGACGAGGACGAGTTTCTTTCGTAAACCTGCGCGGAAAAGGCGATACAATATCGGCGAGTCGGTCCATTAGTAATATCGATGTACGCGCGCACATATCAATGTCTTTCGGCGAAAGTGCACGTCCGTTGCGCGTTAAGTAACAAGATAATCAAGCGGCCTCGATTGCACGTCCGGCCCGAGTACTTATCTCGTTACGAAGTATTTAAAGACGCTGCATGCGAGCCACTCCTATGCAACGAATTTAATTAAGGTTGAACTAAAGCGCGAACACAGAGCAAGGAACACACACATATATATTATATATTATATACGGAGTGCCTAGGAAATTCTCCAGATCGTATGTCGTCGCTTGTCTTTCAAGCAATTTATAACGATGGTCAAAGCCTAACGCATGCATCAGTTACAAATACATCCTATCAAGTCTAAATTTACAGATGAAACAGAAAGAGATCTCAATAAATTTGTACTATGTGCTGTGTTTTAACATGTATAAATTATTTTGAAATTATAAAAGTGTGTTATAAGAAATGCCGAAAAATAAATAAGTAAAATAAGTAAAATAAATAAGCAAATAAGTAATATTATCTTTAAAAAACAAAGAGAAAGAAGGAGAATAAAAGCTAAACAAATCTAAATATTTAGATTATATCAAGTAAAAATTAAAAATTGAATATCATTTATTTAATGTAGCTTTTATGCTCCTTATTTCTCTTTGCTTTTTAAAAATTTTAAGCTGATTTTTTTTATGTTTTAGTATCATTTTTATTTCAGGGATTATTTATTTTATCATAAAACAATTCAATGTTTTTTCATTAAAAGAATTATTTTCCTTATTAGCCTCAATGTTAAATTGGTTGGGAAATATGATTACACGATGTATGTGCACTTGCGATACGGCAATTATTCAGTGAGCACGTTAAGCGTCCGATGAACATAGTCACAAAATATTGCGTAATGCATCATGAGAGCATGGCAAATACCAAGCTCTCTATCCAGCGATCGAATCAAAATTAATCGACGCACGAAACCAGTTGCGCAATCCTATCGCCTCCCGTGAAAGTGAGACGAATCGAGATTTACGGGGAAATCGATAACCCGCCGCTCATCGCATTTTTCTCATCTTGATGGCTTTAAGCAAAGTGGAACTCGCTGATCGGCAGTCGCTGATATTTGAGAATCCGATTACGTTGACCTGTCTTGAAGGTCTGTGAATGTTGGGTCTGGGAACGCACGAGAAGTCCTTCAATGGCTCAATTCTCAAATAAAAAATTTTTTAATACACGTATTTCGATTGAAATATTTTTTGATTGAAATTCTATTTTAATTTTTTATTTAAATTCTATTTTCTGTAAGTTTAGTTTCGATAGGATGTATTTGTAATTAACGTATGTGTCGGACATTGACCATTATCAAAAGCGACAACATACGATCCGGAGAATTTTATTATAAAAATATCGATATGGTTGCTTCATTCTTTGAATTATCTCAGACATGTCTCCACGCAAAAAGTAAAAAAAAAAAAAAATATTTCATCCACAACGCAGTTTGGTGTTTAGCGTTGTGTTATGAACGTCGAAATCTCATCATTGTTCAGTTTCTGCATCGTGGCACGATATTCGGTCACCGTGATACGATATCGAGGCACACGCGACGCGGGACAGGCCCGCAGGCTTCGCGTTTCGGTCCGAAAAGCTAAACGAAAGGCTGGCGGACTTTTTAATTTCCCGCAAAATGGAGTCCTTCTCGCTCCACGCCCATCCCTTGTCCCGCGCAGTGATAAAGCAAATAGAGCCGCTCCCGTCGCGCCGCAATAAACCCCCATCGCCCTCTCACCCCCCTCCCTCCCTCTTGCTCCCCCGTCCACTCCCGAAATCGCGCAATTTAAATAAATTTACATCCGTTTGTACGCGAATAAATTTCACTTCGTTCTTGGCGCCTCTTCCTCTCTTTCTCTTTCTCGCTTCCACCCTTCTCCGCTCGTCGCCAGGCTCCTTGTCCTTTACTCAGCGCGCGGAAATCATTTCGGCCCAATCCCTGTCCCTGCGGTTTCTCCTTTGCCACCGTCGATGAATAATCAAAAAGGGGCGTCTTCCGCGGCCGACCGCCGGTTGATAGCTGCCCGACGAACGTCGTGCATACAGCCTCCGATAAACGAATATATATACATATTCGTCCGTGAGTTCGTCGCGGTTCGCGTTCGCCAATCTCGATTCTTGTCACCTCGCGGGAGAAAAAGTGAAGAAAGAACCATCCCTCTCTTGTCGTATAAGCGAGCTCGAAAAACCGGAAGCCCCCGTCCTTGAAATTTTAAATACCGAATTGTGATTAATCTACTGAGGATGATGATCGAAGAAATTGTCGGAGATCTGCGATGGGACGATATCATATTTCTTTCTTTTACAAATCGTACGAATGAGAAAATGGCGGCGTAACTGCCCGTGCCTGTTAGTCCGCTTGATCACCTTCTGATCAAGCGCTCGTTTTGCGCTTATCGCGACTTGACAAGTCACGTTTTAATTACGTACCCGTTTATCCTCGATTAGCCGCCTCTCGGCGTGAAAAAATTCTTTCGTTCGTCGTTTTAAGCTGGTGACTTGCACGACGGTGCATAATGGAGGAGATTTCATATCTTGTGCGCGATCTTGTACTGTTCTATTTGCGATTCCGATGCTCAGGCGATAGGTTTCTCTCGCGGGACCATTGTTCTGTACGGTGAATCTCAAAACGGCTTCTTGTCGAACCTCTCCTCGCAAAAAACGTCACACGTGTTTGTACACGGGATATCAAAGAATATATGGGGTCTATTTAGAACATAATCTCCGAGCGGAAAGGAATTATAAAGAATCCTTATTTTTCAAGCGGAGCAGTCCTCCTCGCCCGTCGCGGCTGTATAATATAATAATAATAATAATAATAATAATAATGATGATGAGAGTGCCTGGGAGCATGACAGATTCGAAAGGAAACGAAAAGGAGGAGGAAAAAGGGATGTCAGTTCCCGGAGGTACGGACACGAGACTATCAACTGCGTCGCGCTTTGCGACGGCCGCGATAAGAAACGTCGCGCGGTGGAAAAGCCGAGGCCTCAAAGGGAAGAAGACAACGGTGTATTCTATCTGCAGACGCATTGTCGGCTGGCATGCGTACGCCAGGCACGCTTGTGCACACGCACATGCACACGCACACGCGCGCGTCGCACACGCGAATAATACGCCCGCCCGTAGTCAATGGTGTCCGGGGATGAAATACGACGCGTAGACGCGGAATAGCGTTCGCTCTTTCTGTTAACCCTATCACGCCGGGCCGCGGAGGTGTAATAAAGCCGATAATAATACCGAGCCGCAGATATTTAGTGTTAGCTGTAAATCTCGGTGCAAATCGGCGCCGTCACCGCCGCCGTCACAATCTGAATGTGTTACCGCAGCGCAAATGCATCAATCCCTCAAAATATAAGATTTAAAAAAAAAGTATCAATTTAAAAAAATATTCGTTAAAACTTCAAAGTTAGTTTTAGTAACTGTAAATAAACATTAACATCTTGCTAATTTGTTAATATATAGTAAAATTTGTGGAGCTTTGTGATGAGTTTTTTTCAAAATCTTAAACCTGCTACTCTGGAGATGTAAATTTCACGATTAAATTTTTTTCTTGCTTTGTAGATCGTGCGATATAATACAGAAGAAAAGAAGCTTTGTTCACGGTTACCTAGTTCACGTTAAACAACATTGATGAAACGAGTTCTGGATATCGCGGCATTAAAAATTAGCCTCAAACAGGTGTATACGGCGCTTCGGACAAAAGTCGATATAGCATCGCGGACTTGCCGGATATTTCGATGAATGACAGATTAAATTATGCAAACCGCGCGAGGAAACTCCGCTATCAGCGGCATTATCCGTCGCTGATGCATACGTGTCCGCGGAATTCGTGTCAAAGGCGAGGTACGTTTAAAAGCGACCGACATATTTGTTCCATTAGCGATGCCATTCGGCATTAAATACACTGGATTTCCATGCATTATGCAAACATCAGCCGTTCCATAAACAAATATTATATATCGATCCATTAAAACAATTTATTGTCGAGCACGTTGTTTCGGTTGACGCACGTTTAATAAAATGTATTTCCTGTGCCCGTTTTAACGAGCTCCTGTTTGAGTATGAACGGAATAATCATCTTTTAGATAAGCCTAGGCAAGGATCGTTGGCCAGCATTTGAATTCTGTTAAGAATCATCGATCATCGTTACCAGCAGAAAAGCTAATTTATACAAATCACTGGTATTCTCATTAACTATGATCTCCTGAGAAATAACTTACAACTGCTAATTTGCAAATTATTTTTCACGAAGTATGATTAAAGTTGTGGTTGTTTTATTAGAACTTAGCGGACACTTAGCGATATACCAGTAATTAAAATGGAATAAAATTTTGAAAACAAATGAACTAAATTCCTTTCAGAAAATATAATAATTTATATTTTCATAATTTGGATAACATCATTAAATTAAAACATGTTTATTAAAAAATTAGTTTCAGATTCTTTATTTAAAAGCTAAAAAATAAAGCAAATAATGCGCATATAAATCACATATTGTTTTTTTTTTAATTTTCTTGATTCGGCAACAATCCGATTTAATTTCATGACATTTGCTCATACAAAAATTTATCAGAAAAAGAGAAGATAAATAAATATAAAATAAAATCGATAAGATCTAATATAAATTATAATTCTCTGTTGAGAAGTCTTTATGTGAGAAGTCTTAAATGTGAGTTGTAACAAAATATTCACAGCTGTATAGCTGGACATGCATCCAATAAATGTGAGCATTACGATGCAATCGACGTAGGTGACGCCTACAGAATTCACCTAGCTTAAGAGAACTACTATTCGCGAGTAGCTGCTCATTATTTCATCTGTTTGGAAAAAGTATGTGTTCGGTACAAGAGAAGTCTAATGCTACCTTTCAATCAGACTATTCTTAGGATATAATTATGGTAGCGCACATATGGTATAAACAGCAAAAGTTAATAGCAGAGCCAGCTGAGCCAGCAAGAGCAAATGTCCGCGAGGAACTTTAGGTCTCAATAGCAAGATAATCCGCATGCATTAAGTTTTAATAATAGATTCTCCGTTTAACTCAGAATTAAATTTTCCTTAACAAAAGTATCGAGGCATCAGTGTGAAAATTATGTGAAATTTATATAAAATCAACGCTTAAAAGCCAAGGGATGCATTTGCCTACAAATAAAATTTATGCGGAACAAATAAAATAAAATAAAAATATATTTATAAATTTATGTCAACTGTGTTTGACTTTAACAAAATTTGTTTTGTACAGATAAAACAAGAGGTTAAAATTCTATTAAAAAATAAACACTAAACAAGTTATTTAAAATTTAAAATAACTCTTCATTACTTTCTCTTCAAATTATTTCTAAACACGGGTGATTTTATGGCAAGTAAAAGGTTATGTCCACTGTGCGAACACATATGTAGTTTTGGATAAATCAGACCTTCATTAAATTGCAACACGAGATGCATTTTGCTCCTTGCGAATTTCATGGTTCGACGTCGTTTAATAACGAGTCACCAATTCCGTCGCTGCCGACGTCGTTGGCGTCGTTAGGGAATGAGATAGTATTCGAGGGCGCACAGTTCACGAACATTTCCTCACTCGCCGGGGGATGCGTTCCTTTGCCGGGGCGTTTTCCGGAGCCGGGACGGCGCACATTAGCATTTCCGTTACCGTTACCTTCCTCGTGGGTACCGTCCACGGAAATTTCCGTCGTGGAGCCGGCAATGAAGGCACGAATATATACGTATACTACACGAGCTGCAACGTCCACAGCGTAGAAACACCGGGCGCTCGATGTTGACCGATGCACTTTAATGTTCACCACCGAGAGATGGATGTTAACTTAAAAAGTTACGGAATCACCTCGAGCTACCCTGATCTCTAAGAGCACGGGGTAGAGAGTTTCCACTATAATATAAATCCCGCAATAATTCCACGTAAATAAACATGTGACACGATATTGTTAATGTTTAAAATTGAATTTTAATTAAAGTCAACTTAGAATAGATTCAAGCAAAATTCAATAAAACAAAAATGTAATAAAAGCAAATGTGAAAGGCTAGTGTAAATAATGTACCTCCAAAGTCTTAGCAAAGCACGATTATACCGTACCAGGAAGCGAACGGAGACTTATAAGCTCGATGTTTTCTAACGGTCCCTTGCCATCCTATCCAACATCCGTACAGAATCGACGAATTATTATTAAATACCGTCAAAACATAGAATTTATTTCGACGCGGTGTCTTATTGATGTAGGGACGAAGACCGCGCGCGGGGTCCGTAGGCCGCGCCGCGGGGGACGGTCTGGGCCCTCACCGGCTGCTACAAGGACCATAAATTTCATCGGGTCCAATATCATGCTGTAACTCGTTAAGCGTTTAACCCCGTCCAGGCATGGCCTATCGCCGCGATATTATTTTGATACCATACGCCAGATATCAATCAGGCCATTGTTGCCGCCGTGAATCGATCGATCGATCGCTTGATCCGCGCGCGCGCGCGCCGAACGTTGCACGCGCGGCGTTGTTTTATTTCCGGACGTATTATTCAAATAAAAATAACGGATTACGCAGTGTCGAGTAACGGGTTAGCGAAAAAAAATTCTCGAAATCCTATTCCGGGCCCGGCGAGATATCTCGCTGCATTCGGCTTGCATTCCATTCGCCGCTCGCCGAATCGAGATACTCGGGCTATGAGTATTTCACAGCTGATTGATAGCAGAATTTCTATTACTCCCGTTGAAATATGATGTGATAAAAAGCAAAATGAAATTGCGGCATTACGAATTGTATATCGCGTCGGACTATTCAACGAAGCTTCCTTCCACAAAAGGCACCACGTTCATTCATTTTTACGGAAACAGGAAAAGTATACGTGTACTGTGATAACGTTTACTTGTGTACGTATTGGAATTTGTTAAAATAAATCCGAATAAACCATGGCATTAAATGCCGTTTCCAGACAAAATGTTTGACATCAAAAAATATCGAATTGCATTCTATTTTCTTTAATTGCAAAGCGGAAAAGATAAAATTTCATATTTGTCTTAATTAACGATATTTTTATAATTAAGTCTATTTATGAATAGCTATTCATGTATTATTTTAACAAACATATATTCTAAACTTTTCAAATAAACACATATTAATGTCTTTTAATTAGTAAATATTTAGTTTCATCATAAAAATTTGTTTGGTAAAATGGTAACGGTCATTGAACTAATTTATATGAATGGGTGCAAATATTGAACATGTATGAATGGTTGAAAATGGGTGCGACAGAAACAGAAAATGTGTCCCTTGATGTTTTTGAATAATCGAAAAAACGCTGAGTGCACGTTCATGTTACATTCGGACATCTTGGAACATGTGCATGGTGTTGATACATAAATTCGAGCAAGCAATATGAAAATAATTATTCTCGAGAAACACTTAAATCTGCATATCGATTGTCGTAGACAAATTTTTTAATTAATAATATTAATTAATAATATTAATTTGTAAAAATGTTATTTTATTATATAATTTTAGGTTCGTTTATAAATAAATTTTATAAAAAAATACGCGTTTCAAAAAAAATATTCGTATTTCAATCTTTATTAAACATGAATGTACAATATATGATTCTCAGCAGCTTTTTTTAGCTTTTCTTTAATAATCTCATTGCTCATACTTTCACATTCACGCTATATATAAATTCAATAAAGAATTATTCAATAAAGAATAAATATACAGAAAAATATGAGAGATATTTATGAGATAAACATCGAGAATTAAATGTTTGCGTATTGATATAAGTTGAATATTTTCATTAATATAAATGTATAATGATTGTTTGTGCTACATGGCTTCAGCGCGAACCATTAACGCCATCGGATTGATGAAATACCATTGAAATATGAAATCCCGATCAGTACCGATATGCAAATAATACACCCGATGCAACAGGCGGAAAAAGGAGAAAAGACGTGCGCACAGCGTTTGCTTTGCATACCTATGAATTATGAAGACGAGGTCTACATATAGTGGTCTAGTCGAACTCTATCACTTTAATCCAGCTTTGTGTCACTCCAGCTTGTTGTTGTCACGACATATCGAAAACATTCATGAGTCGCATCGTTGCATCCTGCTCGTCGATAATATTCATATAGTGTCGGTACCGGCAACTTTATTATGGGATGTCTTGTTAATCCTTTTCAATTTTAATATGGATAAAATGCCTATATTATATAATTCACAATTGACCAAATGGACCATTCAAGAATGTAAATCCGCGCAACTCAAGTGACAAGCAAAGAGAAGTTATTTTTTATTTATCATTTTAATTCTATTTTATTATTCGCATATATAATCCCAAATTATTTAAAACTTCATGAACTTCATCGAACGTGAACCGAAATTATATATTCGTAACGTTTCTTTGTGTTCTCAATTATTTGTTCTCTTAAATGTAAAAAAAGAAAGGAAGGTAAGAACGATCCTTCGAATGTCCCGAATGTCCGAATGTTTAGTCGCGTTCGAAGCCGTGCGTTCATTCTCGGCAATTTTTCTCTCTTCCCTCCTCCGCGGCCCTCTATTTTTTTTTTTTTCTTTGTCCGTCAATGACCTGCGCGGGTCAGCTCGCCGCTCTTTCTTTTCTTCGGGGTGTCCCGCGTTCCTCCCGGCATCCTCGTCCTCCGCCTCTTCCTCATCCGGGGCGAATCGCGGTACGTGAAAGACGCACGCTGCGAGCGTGTGGCCGACCGTAGAATAATAATAACTCGCCGATAATGACCGGACGGAGTCGCCGCGTGCTGCACCGCCCGGCTTGGGCCGGTGCAACATGCGACACGACCGTGCAGATGCAATCTGCGCTCTTTTCTGTCCTCCCCCCCCCTCCTCCTCCACTCTCCCCCCTTTGGCCGGCCAGGTTCGTGTGCTCTTTCTTGCGGCGCAGAACCGGCGCTATCGGAGAAAAATCTGCGTGTATGACGAATGAAGTTCGCCCGCACACACAGTGATGCAATCGGCGGTGATATATATGGGCTTGCTGATGGCGCTGATACTATAGCGACCGTGTCGATGTGAAATAAACTTCGAGATAAGCATTGAAATCTGAATTTCAGAGCGTCCTCCCGGCATGTCCGTGCGCCGTCATAAATTCAGATCGTTCGAAGGAGCGGTGGGCGTCTGCACGTACACAACTGTATTTTTATGTATTGTTGCTTCTGGAACGTACTATATTTCTTCAAGTCTGCGTTCTATCTATTTAATAAATTAATGTTTTATCCATAATTTTTATATTAATTAAATAAATTTATATATATTTATATTATTTATATATATTTATACATTAAATTAATATATATAAATAATTTTTTTGTAATCCAGTATATTAATTGCGTTGTTTTTGAAATAAAATCTCTAATTGACGTGTATCAAACTAAACTTAATTAAAAATCTCTACATATTACATTCATTCTGCAGAATCAAATTAATATTGAAAGAGAAAAAATTGAATTATGCATTAAAAAAAAAATCAAATTAAGAATTAAACTAGAATGAATGTTCAAAAAAAAGTTTATTTGTCTATTGATATAAATTTCTGTAGTTAAAAATCATATAAATAACAATTCCAAAATTAATTGTCTTTCTTTTTCTTATTCGGAAGCGAGGATTTACGTGTTATACATATCGACATAAATTTTTGTAAAATAAATTCTCCGCGTAACTTGCCCGATGCACGGAATGGGTGATCGATCATGCACGGTGCATTTCTCTTGCTGTGTCACTTTCCACGGTTCAACATTGAAATATTATCTTCCTTCGTTGTTTCCCTTTGTAGTCCCACTTCTGATAACAAGGACAGGAGACGCACTTTTTCGTCGAACGCAGGCGTTTTCATCGCGAGACGGTTTATGGAACGATAAACTGCGGCGGCCGCACGGATCGATACATGATCATACGTTAACATTATCGTGGGTGTGGGCACACGTGGCTATCTGTAATACGCGTGTACTTAGGTATCTTTAATTTTTAACGACCACGAATGATGGACTGTATCATCCGGGAGAATGTATGTGCATCACGAATAATAGCGGCCTTTGACTCGGTCGGCCACCCATATGCTCTAATGACAGTTCCATTATCGAGACGACAGTTTGCTTCTTTGTCCGTAAACTTGCGAGCAATCGTTGCAGAACGTATGTCATGCTGTCTATCGATATCCAGACAATTGCCTCTATTAGCCAACAAACACTCGCAAAATCGATTTCATCGAGAGATGTCTCTTCTCAAGAGTCGCACAAGTTCTCGATTCAATAATTTCTAATTTATATTAGAAATCGTAAATATATCGAGTAAATATACTATAAAATTATATGAATAA